>NC_043987.1:34959536-34962908 GCF_902150065.1 Myripristis murdjan | reverse complement strand
ATGCCGGCTTGGTGGAGAACAGAAGGCTTAAGTGTAGAAAAAGAGATGTGTTTGCAAAATTGAATGAGCTGTGAGATGGGACCTGGCCCTGCCCCCCTTCCTGTGTCTCCTCGTTAGTATAGTGGTTAGTATCCCCGCCTGTCACGCGGGAGACCGGGGTTCAATTCCCCGACGGGGAGAAGAGTTTCCTTTTCTCCTTGGAGGAGGTGAAAATCTCACCCTGAAAACACGCAGGAAGACATGAACGTAGGCCGACTATAACTGACCTCAGCCTGAAGGGGGCAGAGGTGCTCAAGACATCAATATGGGGTTTGTAGATCATCAGGAATGGCACATAGGCTATTGTCTTCTGCAAAAATATAGAAATACATAAGTAAATTAATAAATATGTGAAGACATACATAAACAAGCAAAGAAATAAATAATCAAACACGACTGAATTCATTAATAAATGCTGATAGTCTTGTAGATTTGTAAGTGCACGACCCCCGCTAGCGGTTAGAAGACCAAACAACGGAAATGGCATCTAGTGACTTGCTGACTTTTTTCAGAGTCACCGTACCGGAGGCTACATTGCCCATCTGCCCGCCGTCTGCCGGCTCGGTGTTTGCCGGCTAAACGACTGGCCAGTGCAGCACGACGTCGGGTTGTATTGCAGCAGAAGTTGATTGTGGCTCCAGGGTTTTGCCCTACGCCGCCGCGCTCTTTCTGCTCAGCCACGCTGTACATTGCAGCATTGGTGGTTCAGTGGTAGAATTCTCGCCTGCCACGCGGGAGGCCCGGGTTCGATTCCCGGCCAATGCAGTATAGACTTAGTGCAACAGCCAGTGTGTAGAGATTCCAGGTTGAGTGTGAAGCGGTCAGGACGAGAATCAACCCTCCAAGTCTGAGGCCATGGTTTTCCATCAATGAGACTGAAGTTTCAAGATGCTTTATTGTCAGTCCTGCAGTTCTGTGCCAGACATACAGAGCATCCAAAAAAACATTTCACTCTGACCTTACCCATGGTGCAGACAGCGCCAAAGAGTAAATATAAAAACAATCAAACAGTGCAAAATATACTTTGTGATAACTTCAGGCTAATGAGGATGTGGGTCAGCGACCTGGATCATGTTATGAAGACCCTATCGAGTCTGACCTGGGCCAGTTGAAGGCAAGCATACAAGTGACAGACATTCTGTCATACAGGACTGTCTATATCCATTCTTTTGTAGACAAAATTTGGCAGTAGGGCAAGTTTCCGTAGTGTAGTGGTTATCACGTTCGCCTCACACGCGAAAGGTCCCCGGTTCGAAACCGGGCGGAAACAACCTTATGGCAGCTTTATAGACAGACCGTGTTTCACCAATCAATCGCCCGGGCGTTTACAGTTTCTCTCAGTGGCTAAAACACTAAATCCTGTTGTCTGAACCAAATGCTCCATTGCCTGAACCCACTGACTGAATCAGTCACTCTTTTGGCAAAACCATAAGCACGTTTCACCTGTTTAGACACAACTTACCAACACATTTTCATTGTGATGCTCCTGTGTTGCATAATGGTGAGCACAGGTGGCAAAAGTCAAACACAAGTAAAGCACTGGTGTCACTGGTTGAACACAACAACTCAAAACTGATCCCACTTGTGGCTCATGATGTGAGGGAACATATAGAAGCCAGTTCAGAGAGCACTGCTGTGTGAGGCCCATGATGATGGCACTAGATGAAAAAGCGATCTTAGCGTCTGTGTTGCTTGGCAACCATTCTGTCCACTCTATCTTGCTTGGTGGAAGAATGAATAGTTCTCAGTTTTATTGTTGCATTATTACCAATAAATTATTGAATTTTTTCTTGTGTGTTTATTTTATGGGCTATATGTAGGGTGACCGTTTTATAAAAGCAATAAGCCCCTTGAAGCCGTGAGTTTCAGTGATTTTACAACGGCGATTTTACATTTTAGAACGCCCCTCAGCCGTTGTAAAATCGGCTTTTCGGGGCTTATTGCTTAAATATAACAAATACAAAAAATCCGCCATGAAAAGCAGTTTTGGCTTTTTTGTTTGCAGCGTTGCTTTTTTTTTTATTATTATTATTATTAGCCTATTTGCAACGCAGCGTTTTCTTTTTTTATTTGCAGTGGGGGTTTTTTTTATTTGCAGTGACTGTTGCTTTTTTTTTATTTGCAACGCAGCGTTTTTCTTTTTTATTTGCAGCGGGGTTTTTTTATTTGCAGTGACTTGCTTTTTTATTTGCAATGCAGCGTTTTTCTTTTTTATTTGCAGCGGGGTTTTTTTATTTGCATCGTTTTTTTTTTATTTGCAGCGATGGCGGTTCTCGGACACCGTAGCTTTGAGCACAGATTGAACTGTTTTGAGGTGAAAGTTTGGTTTTGCAAGAGGAGTCTGAGGTTTTGTGAATGTAGCTTGAAAATTGGGTTTTGTGTTCACAGTTTAGAAACGGAGGGCAACTTTCGAGAAATGTGTCTTAGCAATCGAGAAAAACTGTAGACGCAAAACCAACTTGGACCCCGGGCGTTTAAAAGAACCAGGCGGCTATACGCTGCAGGCCCTTATTTATTTTTGCACAGACCTGCACCAGGCCGTTACTGTGATGACAGTTACTGTCCAACAGATTTTTTAGTACAAAAGTACTGTAAGGCATAAGGTAGGCTAAACATATCTGTAGCCTACATACAAACATAGTGCAAACCGCTCGCGTTGCGAGTCGTTCCCTCTGACACTTCCGTTTTCTGTCAAAATAATAGTTAGGCTAGTCGGTCGATTTAAGATTACGGTACACCCTTTTCTCTTCAGGTGAATAGCCTTATTTTGGGTTTACCTCAATATAATGCAAATAGCCTAATCGCCCCGGCGGTTATTAGGGTGGGCGTTTAATAGCCTACGCAAAATGGGTGCAGATCCCAGGCGTTTAAAAGAAACAGGCGGCTATTTGCGGCCCGGCGATTAATTGGTGAAATACGGTAGACAAGGCCAAGATGCTCAGTCTGCGACCATGTCCACTGCAAGCCAGCTAAACCCGAAAATGCCCTTTGGCTCTCCACGCTGTACCGTGCTTTTTGCTTTCCCCCAGTTTTCCAAGAGTCACTGACAGGCTCAAACATTCACAAAGTCCCGCTGCTTAAGCCGTACATAGGCTCCGCCCAACGTGACGCCATCCTCCAAAAAACGCCAAGCCCCTGTTGCCAGATGTCCACACCTTGGACACCATTTTTGAAAAGTTCCATCTTTGTTGGTGGAGGATGCCGGCTTGGTGGAGAACGGAAGGCTGAAGTGTAGAAAAAGAGATGCGTTTGCAAACTGACGCAGCACAGTGTGGGCATGACCTGAACCTGAAGAGAGAAATGACTGGGAGTTGACTTGAATGAGCTGTGAGA
>NC_043987.1:34904536-34957036 GCF_902150065.1 Myripristis murdjan | reverse complement strand
GTGCCGACAGGAGCGGGACGAGCTGGACCCCTGACCCCTGACCCCTGACCTCTGACCTCTGACCCCTGACCCCTGACCCTGTGTGTGTGCAGACCTTCATCGTGGTGGCTAAGGGGAACGTGGTGCACAGGTTCGACGCGGCGCCGTCCTGCTTCCTGTTGGGTCCGCTCAGCGGCGTGAGGACGGCCGCCATCAGGCTCCTCGTCCACCCATATCCTTCTGCCGCCGCGCTGCGCTCTGATTGGCTGATGCAGTCACCTGTCACCCTGTCTCACCTGTCAGTCTATCTCACGCATCAGACTGTCTTGCCCTGTCTCACCTGTCACCCAGTCTCAGACTGTCTCACCTGTCACCCTGTCTCACCCTGTCTCACCCTGTCTCACCCTGTCTCACCCTGTCTCACCTGTCACCCATTCTCACCTGTCAGACTGTCTCACCTTGTCTCACCCTGTCTCACCTGTCACCCTGTCTCACCTTGTCTCACCTGTCACCCTGTCTCACCTGTCACCCTGTCTCACCTTGTCTCACCTGTCTCACCTTGTCTCACCTGTCTCACATTGTCTCACCTGTCACCCTGTCTCACCCTGTCAGACTGTCTCACCTTTCATCCTGTCTCACATTGTCTCACCTGTCACCCTGTCTCACCCTGTCTCACCCATCACCCTTTCTCACCTGTCAGACTGTCTCAGCTTGTCTCACCTGTCAGACTGTCTCAGCTGTCACACAGTCTCACCTGTCTCACTTGTCACCCTGTCTCACCTTGTCTCACCTGTCATACTATCTCACCTGTCAGACTGTTTCACCTGTCACCCTTTCTCACCCTGTCTCACCTGTCAGACTTTCTCACCTGTCACCCTGTCTCACCCTGTCTCACCTGTCAGACTGTCTCACCTGTCTCACCTGTCACCCTGTATCACCTTGTCTCACCTGTCAGACTGTCTCACCTGTGTCACTTGTCACCCTGTATCACCCTGTCTCACCTGTCAGACTGTCTCACTTGTCGCCCTGTCTCACCCAGTCTCACCTGTCAGACTGTCTCACCTGTCACCCTGTCTCACCCAGTCTCACCTGTCAGACTGTTTCACCTGTCACCGTCTCACGTTGTCTCACCTGTCACCATGTCTCATCCCTCAGACTGTCTCACCCGTCAGACTTTCTCACCTTTCAGTCTATCTCACCCGTCAGACTGTCTCACCTTGTCGCACCTCTCAGACTGTCTCACCTGTCAGACTGTCTCACCTGTCACCTTGTCTCAACTGTCAGACTGTCTCACCTTGTCTTACCTGTCTCACCTTGTCTCACCTGTCAACCTGTCTCACCTTGTCTCAACTGTCACCCTGTCTCACCCTGTCTCACCCTGTCTCACCTCTCAACCTGTCTCACCCTGTCGCACCTATCAACCTGACTCACCTTTCAGACTGTCTCATCTGTCACCCTGTCTTACCTGTCAGACTCTATCACCTTTCACCCTGTCTCACCTTGTCTCACCTGTCACACCATCTCACCTGTCACCCTGTCTCACCTTGTCTTAATTGTCTCACCTTGTCTTACCTGTCACCCTGTCTCACCTGTCACCCTGTCTCACCCTGTCTCACCCTGTCTCACCTGTCAGACTGTCTCCCCTGTCACCCTGTCTCACCCTGTCTCACCTGTCAGACTTTCTCACCTGTCACCCTGTCTCACCTATCACCCTGTCTCACCTTGTCTCACCTGTCAGACTGTCTCACCTGTCATCCAGTCTCACCTGTCAGACTGTCTCACCTGTCACACCATCTCACCTGTCATACCGTCTCACCTGTCAGACTGTATCACCTGTCACACCGTCTCACCTGTCATACCGTCTCACCTGTCAGACTGTTTCACCTGTCACCCTGTCTCACCTATCACCCTGTCTCACCTTGTCTCACCTGTCAGACTGTCTCACCTGTCACCCAGTCTCACCTGTCAGACTGTCTCACCTGTCACACCGTCTCACCTGTCATACCGTCTCACCTGTCAGACTGTATCACCTGTCTCACCTGTTAGACTGTCTCATCTGTCACCCAGTCTCACCTGGCAGACTATCTCACCTGTCAGACTGTATCACCTGTCTCACCTGTTAGACTGTCTTACCTGTTAGACTGTCTCACCTGTCAGACTGTCTCACCCATCAGCCTGTCTCACCTGTCAGCCTGTCTCACCTGTCAGCCTGTCTCACCCGTCAGACTGTCTCACCTGTCAGACTGTCTCACCCATCAGCCTGTCTCACCCATCAGCCTGTCTCACCTGAGCTGCACTAAACTTCTTCTTTAACTCAGAGAAACTTTCTTCAGCGTCTTCATGATGGTGACGATCCTCCTGCACTTCGTCCTGATGGCCTCAAGCTGGCAGCCAGGCTGGGGGGAGGCTCCAGAGTGGGTCTCACACACACACACACACATACACACACACACACACACACACGAGTCTTTATTGGTGAGGGTTCCTGAAGGACGGCGACTCCCGCTGCACCTGCAACAGGTGAAGGATTCTGATTGGATAATTGGTCCGTGAGGTGGACGTGGATCAGTCCAAAGTCAGTGCTCAGCATAGATGTCATCAGCGCGTCATAGCTGGGGGGCGGAGTCACCTGGGTGGAAAACATTGGTTTGCTCTCATTGATTCCCATGCATTCAGCGCGATTTTTGAATCCAATTTTCTAACAAAATAGAGATTTTCAAATTAATATCAATGGCTTACATTGATTCTTTATTGTCAGCCGACAAAGAATGCTACCTGTCAAAGTCGACCAAAATCAGAATCGATTGTTGTCCGTATCTTATGAAGGACTGGACAGATGATCCAACGCAATGTCCTCCGGTCGTGTACGGAGACATCTACAACTATCTGATAAGTGTGGATACCTGACAGAAAATGACACTGAATCCACATTTTTGCCAAGATTTGGGCTTTTAAAGGCTGTGGTCTTAAACTTTTGATCAGCTGATGAACAGCCTATTTCAGTTTAATGGTTGTTTGCAATAAATTGCTTACTCTTTTTTTTTTTTTTTTTGTCTCACTCCCATTTCTTCTTTTTGCATTTTGAAGCTCTACTTAGAACCTTCTTAAGATCCAACAGTGCAAAATGTAAATTCTTGCAATTTCTCAACTGGTCTTAAGATTTTGATCAGCAGTGTACCTCTGCTGCACCTTTGTGCCTGTAGGTGTGTGTGTGTTGTCAGGGTTAGGAGTGTGTGTCACAGTGTGTGTTGCTGTGTGTGTGCAGGTACGTGTTCACAGCCGTCTACCTGTTTGAGGTGGTGGTGAAAGTGCTGTCCCGGGGTTTCTGCGTGGGACGGTTCAGCTTCCTCAGGGACCCGTGGAACTGGCTGGACTCTGTCCTCATCGTCCTGGCGTGAGAGCAGACTCACACACACACACACACACACACACACACACTAACCCTACAGGACTCTGTGCTGTAGGGTTAGAGAGAGTATTGTGTGTGTTGAGTATTAAAAGCTCATGAAACTGAGTGTATCACTGATCTGACCTTTAAATATCATTTCAGTCATCACAAATATACAAATACAGTTTTATTGTAATTTATTTGTATTTTTATTCATTTATGTATTTTTTTGTGCCAATTGTTTTGGCCCTCCAGCACTCCGCACCCCCATATTTTCTGTTTTTTTTTTTTTTTTTTTTTTTTTTTAATTTTCAGCTTGAACTCTGACAAGTCATGGTGAGAAGAAACCAGAAAGAAGAAAATGTTCAGATGATCCCGAGCTCTCGAAGGGTCATGGCAAGATTTTTCTTTCTTTCTTTTTTTTTTTTTTTTTTTTTTTGGCGTTCCCTCACAATAACATTTGCTTTCTCACACAATAAATTTTGCATTCCCTCTCAGTATTTTCCTCCTCCTGTTCCTTCGGAGCCATATGTCTGTTTTCACTCTGTCCCAGCGCAGCGGCACAGCGCCCCCGTGTGGATCAGCTGGCTGAACCCTGCAGGTAGAGGCTCGGGGATGTGATCAGTGAGAACAGACAGGCGGCTCAGTGGGAACGGGAAGTGAAAAGTCTCTGAGGTAATGCAAGAAAAAAAATCTTGCCACGATCCTTCAGAGGCTCCAACAAATGATCCCTCATACTACTTTTTTTTTTTTTTTTTTTTTTTTTTTGGCATTTCAGTAGTTTCTAGTAAATTAAATTACAGTTCATGAAATTAAACTATTCCTCATTTTGCTGAAGACTGCCTGGAAGATCCTCCACCAGCGTGATAGCCACAACATCAGAAATGTCCATGTCGTTTATCAAGTCAGTTCTGAAAAATAATTAGACAGGAAGCACTTCATGCTCAAGACAGACAAATAAAAAACAAACAGGATGACAGGTTGAGGTGCATAAACTCTAAAAATAACCCTCTCTTCTGAAATAGATGAAGTTCCTCTCTCTCTCTCCCTCTCCCTCTCTCTCTCTCTCCCTCTCAGGTGTGTGAGGTTCTGCGTAACTCTGGTAAATCTCTCTGCACTGAGGACTTTCAGAATTCTCCAGTTCCTGTCGACAGTCACTCAAGGTGTGTGTGTGTGTGTGTGTGTGTGTGTGTGTGTGTGTATTTATATACCTATCCTGTATATATATATATACACACATATATCAACTAATATGTTTTTTAACTTTGACTTCACAAAATATTTTGTTGACAATTTTTTTGGTAACCCCTGAAATAAACAACACAATGTGTCAGGGACGTGTTCGTTTTTCCCGTCATGTCATCTACGTCCTCCTCCTCCTCCTCTCTCCCTCTCTCAGGTCTGAAGACGACAGCAGGGGCTCTCGTCCAATCGGTGAAGAGGCTCGGTGATGTCATGATCCTGACGGTGTTCTTCCTCAGCGTCTTCGCTCTGATTGGCCTGCAGCTCTTCATGGGAAACCTGCGGCACAAATGTGTCATCTGGCCGATCAACTTCACTGACATCGACACGTCAAAGCCCTTCTCGTTCCAGGAATACATCACCAACACCAGTAACTGTCCCAAAGGGGAGGGGTGTGTGTGTGTGGGTGTGTGTGTGTGTGTGTTTACTTTATTAAACTATTGTCTGTCTGTCTCCTAGCAAACCAATACTACCTTCCTGGTCAGTTGGATGCTCTGCTGTGTGGGAACAGCTCTGATGCTGGGTAGGTTCACATGAATTATAATATATTATTATAATATCATTATTATTGTTGTTGTTGTTATTGTTGTTGTTCTCCCTCCTGTTACCTTCAAATATACTCACATTTTTCATCAAGTGGGGTCCCAGCAATTTATACCTCCAGAAAATGATTTAATAAAATTGTTAGACAAGTACTTTATGTGTTTTGTTGATGACGCCCCCTACAGGTGTGTTATTATGTTACAGGTGAGGGCTCTAAAGCAGAGGGAAGTTTTCTGCAGATTGTAAACGTCATGCTGTGGTTGCTCCGTGTCCAAATCAGCCAAAACAAACGTGTGTGACATGTTGACATTTCTTCTGTTCTGTGCAGCCGAAACAGGCTGGAGGTCAAACTGACCCACAGAGACACTGAGGGGACAAAACGTGTCCAGCACCCTGAAAACACATCATCATGTTCATTCAAGATGTTAATCGTGTATTTAGACACGTTAAACTCTGCATGAGGTCAAAGTAACCCCAAAGACAACAGGATAATTATTATTGTTATTATCATTATTGTTGTTATTGTCATTATCTTGTCATAGGCAAAATTAACGTCCCGAACTGACAAACACTCAAACTAAACACTTTTTCTGTAAATTTATATATTTTAGTCAGTTTTGTAAGTACACAAAATCATTTCATTTTTCGTTTATTTTTCTCAAGTCTAATTTTAATTTTTATTTGTTTATTCAAATGTTTTTCACATCTAGTTTTAGGTTTCACTTTAGTTTTAGTGAACCGTAGATGGTCTGAACAGAAGACTTCATGTTAGTAGTAGTAGTAGTAGTAGTAGTAGTAGTAATGCTGTTGTTATTATTGTTTTTTGTGTTCAGGATGTGTCCAGAAGGCTTCACTTGTATCAAGGCAGGAAATAACCCAAACTACGGATTCACCAACTTCGATTCGTTTGGTTGGGCCTTCCTGTCTGCGTTCAGACTGATGACATGGGACTTCTGGGAAAATCTCTGCATGCTGGTTAGTAAAACTCACCAGCCGGTTAGCCATTCACAAAACATGCTCATGCTAGGAGCAGCTCCTGACTTGGTTTGGTTTGTGAATTTACACAAATAAATAACTTTATAAAAGATACAAAATAAAAGTAGCAGGGAAATAAGAGGGAGAATCAAAGCCTCAAAATCCTCAAGTTGCTTGAAAAGTTGCAGGCAGCATATCACTGGAAATATTTAGACACACATATTTGTATGTGTCATAATTTCAAAAAATAAGAGAAACAAACAAAATATATAGGGTTTAGTTTAGTCTTGCAAATGAACTGAAATGTCCCTGTCTGTCTGTCTGCAGACTTTGCGTTCAGCTGGTAAGACCTATGTGATCTTCTTCATGATCATCACCTTCCTGGGTTCCTTCTACCTGTTGAACCTCATCCTGGCGGTGGTGGTCATGGCGTACACCGAGCTGAACGAGGGCATCGCAGCTGAGGCCAAGCGGAAAGAGGACGAGTACAACCAGATCCTGAAGGCACTGAAGAAGAGAGAGAAAGAGGTGAGACAGACTTCTTATTAGGACTCACTAGAATTGGCTAGGACTGCCCAAGACTGACTAGGACTGCCTAGGACTCACTAGAATTGGCAAGGACTGCCCAGGACTCACTAGGACTGCCTAGGACTCTCTTGGACTGCCCAAGACTGACTAGGACTGCCTAAGACTCACTAGGACTGCCTGGGACTCTCTTGGACTGCCCAAGACTGACTAGGACTGCCTAGGACTCACTAGGACTACGTAGACTCACTAGGACTGCCTAGGACTCTCTTGGACAGCCCAAGACTGACTAGGACTCACTAGGACTGCCTAGGTCTCTCTTGAACAGCCCAAGACTGACTAGGACTGCTTAAGACTCACTAGGACTGCCTGGGACTCTCTTCGACTGCCCAAGACTGACTGGGACTGCCTAGGACTCACAAGGACTACGTAGACTCACTAGGACTGCCTAGGACTCTCTTGGACAGCCCAAGACTGACTAGGACTCACTAGGACTGCCTAGGTCTCTCTTGAACAGCCCAAGACTGACTAGGACTGCTTAAGACTCACTAGGACTGCCTGGGACTCTCTTCGACTGCCCAAGACTGACTGGGACTGCCTAGGACTCACAAGGATTGCCTAGGAATGACTAGGATCGCCTAGGACTACGTAGGACTGACAAGGACTGACCTTGACACTGTTTAGGACTGACAAGGACTGCCTAGGACTCAGAAGAACTGCCTAGGACTAGCAATCCCTAGAACTAACCAGAATTTCCTAGGACTTACTAGGACTGCCCTAGACTCACTAGGATACCGTCACATTGACTAGGACTGACTAGGACTTACTGGGTCTGCTTAGGACTGCCTGGGACTAAAAAAGTAAAGATACTGTTCCCCACCAATGGTGCATTCCACCTCCCCTCTCCCCAGCAGAAAGTCAGCAGAGCTAACACCGCTGGTCCAGAATCTGGAATAAAGAACGCAAAGAGAATTGGCGTTAATATAGTTTTGTATTTTTCATTTGTATTTATTTTTGTTTTGTTCTTAAATTTTTGTTTTCAGTTCAGTTTAGTCTCAGTTGAGTCTCCAGAATGGGTTCTCTGGTCCCGGTTGAGATGTTCTTGTGTTAAAATGTTGAGTTGGATTTGAGTTGTTCTTGCTGTCAGTGTCAGTGGGAGTTAGTTGTTTTATTCTAATCTGGCTGCTGTTTGTCAGATTAGCTCTTCACTTTGTGAAGGCAGAGACTCCCAGTCATGTCCACGTCCCAGTCTCAATAAACACCAGCACCAGCGCCTGGCAAATAGGACCAAATTTACTTTAGTTGGTTTTGTAAGTATTTTGTAAGTCTATTTTTTATTTTTCTATTTCCGTTAACTAAAATGTTTTTTCAGCTCCAGTTTTAGATTTTCTGTTTAGTTTTAGTTAACTATAATAACCTTGTCGGCAGCTACAGGCCGAGTCAGACGACACCCCACAAGACCCCCTTGGAAGAAAAAGCAAAAAAAATGAAGTGGGCGTGGCCTGTGAAATGGGCGTGGCCCAATCAGTGTGTGAGATTAATATGATGTTTCTTAGCCTGCAACAAACCTTACATCTGAAGCTTGTGTGTTATGCTAATCCATTGGGAAGTTCTGTGATTGGACATATAGGCCACGCCCAGTGCCACGCCCCCTTCTAGCCAAGGGGCATGAAAAGTTTGGCACTAAAGCAAATATTGCAAGTTGCAATTGCAAGCATTGCAAGCAGATTAAAAGTGTGTGTGTGTGTGTGTGTGTGTGTGTGTGTGTGTTTGTGTTTTCATCATGCAGGCAGCCTGTGGGCACAGTGCATCAGCTGAAGTCAAGACCCACGAGCAAGGACACACTGCTGTGGATGGTAGACACACACACACACACACACACACACACACACACACACACACAGGGGGTAGAAGTGAGGGGGATGAAATGTTGAAGAGTCATGGCATGTTCAGACGAAACGTGAAGCGAGTTTTTAATGTGGCGTGATTACATACAAGGTCAATGCAAAGATGTGAATAGACGCGTCTTTGTGCATGTCTGTGCTTTGTGTTTGGCCTGAACATGCCATAAGACATTTTTTTCTTTAACAAAACCTTAAATCAACAGGTTTGTGCCACTTCCATTTTGTGCTTATAATCATTTGCCTGCACATGCTCCAGCAGCTTGGGCAGATGCAACACATATAGACTGACGCTCAGAAACACTGTTTCCATTGAAGAATAAATGTACTTACCTAGTCTAACATTTCTGTCTCTGTCACGTGGAATCAGGCAGAGCACCAGCTTTCTCCTCCATGTTGGTGCCATCTGACTAACGGATCCTTTGTGTCTGCAGCAGAGAAGGAGAAAGACCGGAGGACCTGCCCGTCATGTTGCTATGACTTCGCCGGCGGCGTCCTGAAGTGGAACTGCTGTGGTTGTTGGCGCCAGGTCAAACAGCGGCTGCACGCCTTCGTCATGAATCCGTTCTTTGACCTTGGAATCACCATCTGTATGATCGTCAACACCATCTTCCTGGCCATGGAGCATTACCCCATGACGGCTGCATTTGATGAAATGCTGTGTATTGGAAACCTGGTCAGGAAAAACCCTCAACTTTCAACCTTCATTCAGTGACTCTGACTAGCCAGTGACCACATTAAACACATTTCTGTTAAAATACTTAAAAGCAGGGAAAAAATACGCCTCCTAAGGGAAATCAGATGTGCATCTGTGTAAATTAAGTTAAAAATTCAAATACTGATACCTCAGTGGCCTTTTATCCTGCACTGAGCCCTTCACTCTGCATGATATTCATGGTCTACTCTCAGACCAGCCAAATTATCGTAATATCTCATGAGAGGAAAGACAGAACTAAGTTTGCCCATCTCCTATGTAAGATATTAAGTTGGATGTACAAGATATTACCTCAATTTAAAAAATAGCACACACACACACACACACACACACACACACACACACACACGCACACAAATGTGATTCCAAGTTAACAATGTTTATTGAAACAGTGAATTTAAAGATCATATCAGTGATGTTGGTTTGATGTCACAGTTCTTGTGAAATGCATCTGATCGCTGCCTGAGCCATTTAAGCATTTACCTTAATACTATAAAAACAGATTTAACCCTATAAAGCCATTCGTATCATATATGTTACACATTTTCAATTCCGTTTTTCATTTTCAGTTTAATCAATACTTGACCAAAATGCTGTTGTATACCTTTGAACACTTCCCCTGTTCACCCTGGACCATTGGCACTTCAAGTACATAGCATATATCATACACCAGAAAGGTCGTGGAATAACATATTTTTTGAATTTTATATATATATATATATATATATATATATATATAGTTATAGGACTAAATAAAGGGTTCAGTTTCAAAAAATTGGAATTTTCTGCCAATTCTTTCATAGTTCAGGCTTTATAGGGTTAATATTTAACTCTACAGGGCAGAATATCTTCAAATGGCGGTCTGCTGCTTACTGATACCCCTTTTCCACCAAAGAGGTTGCAGGGCTGGTTCAGAGCCGGTGCCTGACTTAGCACCAGTTCTTTGTTTTCCCACCGCCCAAGCACGGGCCAAACTGGTTCCAAACCTGTTCCAGTCAAGCACCGACTCCGAGCAGGGGCTAAACGGGAGCCAGAGAAAGAACCGATGACGCGACCCACCACGTCATTGGTGGCCGGGGTTACAAAACAAAACAGGAACTGCGAACGCTATTAACATAAACAATAAGCCCCGAGAAGCCATGGGTTACACTCAGTGGTGTAGTTTAGTTTATTCTACTGGGTATACGCACGCGCGCGTTAGCCCCAGCTGTACTAGTGTCCCCCAAAGCGGCAGTATTCACAGGACAAGCAGCAGGCTTATTGAAACACTGAAATAGTGTCATTTGGTTTTGCTTTCTTTTCATTGTTTTTTCTCTACTGACTAGCTTTGGACCATTTGAGGTTGTCGACTCGTGCCCCTCTTCAAGCCATACGGGCGGACAGAGACGCTGCAGCCACTGGATTGTATGAGTGTGCAATTTTATGTGTGTTGAAGTGATGAAGCTGCCGTGACAATGTCATTTCCTGCAAAGCATTAATAAAGTATCATTCATTCATTCATTCATGTTGGTTATTGTGATTCCGAGCAAGCGTCTCACACAGCCACGTCATCACGTTTTACGATGACGTCATGACGTGGCTCTGATTTGGCTCCGTTTGGCTCTTGGCTGGTGGAAAAGCAAACCGGTTCTTTGTTGGAACCAGTTAAGCACCGGCTCTAGCACCAGCTCCGAACCAGCACCAGGTTCTTTTTGGTGGAAAAGGGAGTCAACTTGGGGGTCCACAGCTGGAAAACGTCGGAGAGTCTTTGCTCTTTATAACACCTTGACTTTGTAAAATCAGCCACTTGTGACGCGACAAGCCGAGTCACAGCTCGAGTCCAGCTTTTCTGTGGGACGTTTTAAAAGTTGTTTTGTCTCATCCTGAATCTTTTGTGCAGACGGTGCAGGAGGAAGAGAAATGTCAGTCCACCCTCAGATTTTGGCCCTTAACCCTCTAAATCTTCTTTTTTCTCCACCAGGTCTTTACAGGAATCCTCGTGGCTGAGATGCTCCTCAAGCTGCTGGCCATGGACCCGTACTACTACTTCCAGGTCAGACTCCACCCACCTGCTGTCACTTCATCACCCTCCTCCAAACAGCTGACAGCTAATTTAATGGGGACAACTGGGTAAACATAAAATGAACATGATGTGTTGTCAGTGTCCTGGATGCTTTTTAAACCCCTCAGTGTTTCTTTGGGGTCAGTTTGACCTCCAGGCTGTTTCAGCTGCAGAAAACATAGAATAAATATCAACATTTTACACACATTTGTTTTAGTTGTTTTGGACACTAAGGAAGTAGAACATGACATTTATAATCTTTGATGTATGTGTGTGTGTGTGTGTGTGTGTGTGTGTGTGTGTGTGTGTTCCTTCTTTCGAGGAAGTCCTACTTTCCATGCGCAAAAAATCACTAAATTTTGCACAAAGGTCCACTCCCATGCCAGATTTCCTCAGCTGCAAAAACAAGCCAATAGTCCTGATGATTGCACTATATTTATTTCCAGATTCTCTCTGTTTATGACTGCAGCTCTGATTCCTGACAGGTAAGGTATGCATTAGTGGTGTTTCCAGTGTAACACACCTGTTTTGCTGTTGCTGTGGTTGCAGGTGGGGTGGAACATCTTTGACAGCATCGTAGTCTTCACAGCCCTTCTTGAGCTGGTACTGGCTGATGTGTCTGGCTTTCCTCTGCTGCGCTCCTTCCGCCTGGTTAGTTTGACACTAAAAACACACACACAAAAAAAACAATTACTGAAGACCTTTGCAGCAGACAGTTTTTTGTTCTGCACCACCACAACTACTCGTAGCCAGTCCTTCCTATAGGGAAAAACATGCTGCCAAAAAATGAAACAAAAAACAAAACAAAACAAAAAAAAAAAATACTGAACTGATTTTATTGGAAAATTGATATGATTCAATCCAATTCAAATTAAAGGTGTGTTATTTTGTCAAGGAAGAATACAGAACATTAAAATTGCAGAATATTAATTCAGCAAAATCAAAGCCAATATTTTTTGTGAATGTTCTTGTCCTTACAAAGAACGTGGTTTACAGGTTAACTTTGTGGTCCACTTGCCAGTTATCTCTCGATAATTATATTTATATTTACTAGAGGTGACCAGCCTGTCGACTGCACTAAAAACATCTACCTGCCACTGCTAGTGTTTATCTGTGTTTAGCGGCTAGTGGGTGATTTGCCACCATGAATACAGTGTTCAGGGCTCACAGGGGCTTCTTACATTGTTTTGTTGTCATTGATACAATATCAGTGACTGTGTTTGCGTGAACTTGAATATCCTGGTTATGAGGTTCCTCTCAGTTTTGATCATATTCAGGATGGGCATTTACATGAGACACAGAGAAACCTGGTTATTCATATCCCGTCCGCATGGTAAATACAAGCAGAACAGAAATACTCCCAGTTACAGATTAAAGCATGTGGTCTGTGAGGTTTACAACACACACCTTTAATCTGATGTTCTTCTGTAACTGTTACCCTGTTGAGACCACTTTGGCATAATCTGGTTTCTCAAAACCGGGAAAGGGCTTATTATTATTATTATTATTGTTGTTGTTGTTGTTGTTGTTGTTATTTTACATATGCTTAGTTTCTTGTTTCTGTATTAATTGTTGTAATATTTTGTAGAAGTAATGCACATATTGAGACTTAGATAGATAGATAGATAGATTTACTTTATTGATCCCAAACTGGGACATTCTTAATGCACACACTTTTGATACAACTTGTATATAATGCACTTTTTTTTTTTTTTAATTTGTAAGACACACATTTTAATATTTCTTATCTCTTTTTATGTTTCTTAAAAATAAATTATATTTTTGAGAATTTGAGCAACTGTAACTGACCCAGTTCCCCCTCAGGGATCTGATTCTGATTCTGATTCTGAAGCATCCATGTAAACACAGTCCCTGAATGTCACCACAGGATGACTCTGCTAATACAAGTACAAGCCACTGACACACCAGGCACCTGTCTGTCTGTCTGTCTGCCTGTCTGTCTGTTTGTCTGTCTGCTCTCCAGTTGCGAGTGTTTAAGCTGGTGAAGAGCTGGCTGCCCCACAGCAGACCATGGAAGATCATAAAGAACTCGTTGGGCGCTCTGGCCAATCTGCTGCTGGTCCTGTTCATCGTCCTCATCATCTTCGCCGAGGTCGGCCGGCAGCTGTTTGGGAGGAGCTACCAAGACTGTGTTTGTAAAATCTCCTATGACTGTGAGCTTCCTCGCTGGCACATGAACGACCTCTACCACGCCTTCCTGATCATGTTCAGGGCGCTGTGTGGAGAATGGATAGAAACCATGTGGGACTGCATGGAGGTCGCAGGTCAGGCCCAGTGTCTGATCTTCTACATGGTTTTCGTGTTCATCTGCAAGCTGTTGGTGAGTCTACTGTCTGTTCAGTAATCAACCTGCCTGTGTGGAAACCAACATGGAAAGGCCTCAAACCTTCCTGCTGAGGTATAATAAAAATAACTGTTGCAATAACTATTTGCACAGCACTTTTCCTTGTGCCAAAACAAAAGAAAACAGAGTTTTAAAAACCAGTGCAGTTCTAATGAGCCAGTCAAGGAGGGAAATAGATTAAGCTGCAAACAACACATAAAATGCATAAAACACATTACCATGGCCATACAACACATAAATTGCATAAAATAAATAAATAGGAACAAAGGTGGAGAGGGAAAAAAAACTTTAGTTTGGAACTTACACTAGACTTTATTTGTTTATCAAATTTTAAGGCAGATTTTAAAATGATATGTATGTCACTTGAGTACGTTTGTTTAATTACAGAGGTCCGAGAATAAAGGTTAGACTGAGGGGCCACAGATGAGGAACTCGGTTTTACTCTCATTTAGCTGGAGGAAGTTTTTAGCGTTCCAACTTTAAGGCAGTCAAAAAGACAGTTTAGTCGACTTCAGCGCATAGCTGAGTATCATCAGCATATCTGCGCTAGTTAATGTGTTTTCTAAAAATAAATCCCATAATAAAATAGGACTTGACATTGAACTTTGTGTATGAATACAGAAGTTCTTCAGTGAAATAAAGTAGTGCCAAAGGAACTAGTAGTCTGAGAGCATAGCAGAGCAATGAAAATGTATCAAAATTGGTGTACTTTTTCATGAATATTTAAAAATTTTATGAACTGAGCACATTCAAACACGATAATGTTCAGTCCATGAACAATCTCATGTTCACTGAACAGGACTGATTCAGTGAAGGAGGCTGATTGAAAACAGAGAGAGTGAGTTCAGACCCAGCAGTCTTGAAAAGACACGACAGACTGCTTCCTACCACTCACACAAACTTGGAAATTACGCAGGCAGAATCCATTTTGTGAATTATATCACTTTTTGTACACATTCATTTAAAAAAAAATTGACAGCTAAAGATGCGCATCTTCCTTCGGGTGCGCTTGTTGTCAACTCCCAAGTTCCCCAGTGTGCTGTGGGGCTACTGAGTTTTTTTCCAAAGGTAATGGGAAAACACTAACCTTTAATGTCCATTTTAACCAGACAGACAGATTCTCTAAAGGTTCTTATGATTAAATTTCCTCTTAAGTTCTACTTTTTTCTTATATTTGGATTTAAGAAGAATTGTAAGATATTTTTGAATTCACAAACAAAATATCTTAACAACCCAAACAAAAGATCTTAAGAATGCTCACAACTTTATTCGTAAGCTTTTTCTTAAGAATAAATAGGATTCTTGAAATAAATTATCATACTATTTTTCTTGAATAGTATGGTAACT
Source organism: Myripristis murdjan (assembly GCF_902150065.1). Classification (NCBI taxonomy): domain Eukaryota; kingdom Metazoa; phylum Chordata; class Actinopteri; order Holocentriformes; family Holocentridae; genus Myripristis; species Myripristis murdjan. The sequence goes on along the minus strand of NC_043987.1, from coordinate 34,942,015 downwards.
TTAAGACAGGTAAAGGTCATCTTAATTAACCACATGCTGTGTGAAGGTAAGCTATTTTTCAAACACCTTTGATTAAATTAGAGCCAAATTTGATTATATAACATAGATTAATGTAGTAGGCTAATACCTTAATAATTTGACATTGTATAAGTAAACAGAGAGATAATGGTTATCTAAACTGTAATTCAGCCTAATATCTAAGCCAGTATTTAGACACATATAGGTACATATATTGTTTCTGAGTCTATATGAGGACATTTTGTTTAGCCACCAGTCACCATTCATGTGTCAATTATATTAGATTCTGTTAACTAATAGGTTAGTAATATCGTCGCTGTCCAATACAAAGTATGTATCTCAATTTTTGAGAAAACACTTTTATAACATCAAATCAAAGTTGAGACTATAATGGATATTGTTTTGTTGTATTTTAGATGGAACTGCTGTGGGTTCCAGCTAGAGGCTGTTTGTTTACATACAGGTCGATAGTTGAGAAGTTCGTAAGTGGAAAAAATCAGAGAACATTCTTATGAACTTCTCATTTTTTCCTCTTACAAAACGTCTTAAGATTATTAGTAAGAACTTTTTAGAGAATCTGAGCCCTGTTCTAACCACGAGCTCCTGTTGTGGAGCTAAAACAATCTTTTTCTAATGGAGAAGGGAAAAAAACACCAACTAGAGAAACAGCTCTCAGTAGAGCACATACCTCTGCCAAAACTGTGCAATTATCAAAATACACCAGTTCCATATGTTGGATATGCACCAAAAGTTAGTGTGAAAATATGTGCATGCTCCTCGCCATGTGACAAACCTCTCCACAACATTTCATGATGTTGCATGAATCCATTTGAAAGTTACACGCATTTTTATGTGAAGCCACGCCCACTGACACGCCCCACGTTGGCCAATCAGTGTGAAAAATTGATCGGTTCCTCCTTGGTCCATGATGAACCTTTACACCAAGTTTCATGCAAATCCGTTCATAAGCTTTTAAGATGTCCTGCAAACAAACAAACACATGGAATGGGGAGAAAGCATAACGCCCGTCCACCTCCATTGGTGGAGGTGATAACAACAACAACAGTCCTCCTCCTCTTCCTCCTCTTCCTCCTCCTCCTCCTCCTCCTGATAGCGATGTCTGCACGGCAGGTGGCGAATCTGTTCCTGGCCTTGGTGCTGAGCGCGTTCAGAAACACCCCGGCGGCTACGGAGGAAAAGAGCAACATGCAGATCGCCATGAGCAGGATATGGACTCTGCTGGGGAAGAGCCACGCCGAGCCGGAACACGCTGGTAGGAACGTACACCTGCCCAACACACACCTGTCCAGCGCACACCTGTCCAACACACACACCTGTCCAACGCACACCTGTCCAACCTGAGAGACCTCAGCTACAGCAAAGATCAAACCTATAGACCAGATTCACACAGCGGCCACGTCACGCTCAGGGTTAGGGTTAGGGTTAGGGTCTCATTACATTGTACTGCTTTGTTCCCGGTTTTGTCTTTTATAAACGTTGGGAATCTGAGGAAATGTCTTTGTTTCACCACTTCCTGATTGATGAGCAACTGAGAAAACAATGGATAGTGGAAATCCAGAGGGACACCGGGCCATAGTTCAAGATAAACCACATATTTGATCTCCCATTTGATGTGTTACATTATACAATCGGTAAGATGTAAATTATTAGGAAATATGAGCATCTTACATCTTAAAGACATTGCTAAAGCTTGGGTTAACCAGAACATTTCAAGGTTCAAGGTTCAAGGTTCAAGGAGTCTTTATTATCCCCGTGGGGCAAGTTGCTCTGCAGCCAGCAGTAAAAGGACAAAACAATCAGCCACAAACACAGAATAACAACTCATATAACACAGAAAAAAACAATAATTAGGACAGACAATTATCAATCATTTGTTAAGGAACCCAATGGCAGCAGGGACACAAGAATATTTTAGTCTGTTCGTTCTGCATCTTGGCAGGATGTACCTGCGGCCTGACGGGAGCAGCACAAACTCACCAACCAAGGGGTGGCTCTGGTCGGTGAGGAGTGAGCGGGCCTTACTTTGGGTTCTGAGCTTGTATATGTCAGAAAGAGCATTAAGATTAATCCCTGAAATTTTGCTGCTCGCTTTCACTATGCCCTGCAATCTGTTTTTGTTGTTGAGGGAAAGCAAGCCGAACCAGCAAACAAGGTCAGAACAGATTCAATGAAACAGGAATAAAACATCCTCATGAAAGTGCTGCCAACATTAAAACTCCACAGTTTCCTATAAAAATACATTTATGTGCCTTTTTACAGACAGCATCCACATGGAAATCAAAACACAGCTTGTCATCAATGTTAGTGCCAAGATATTTGAAATTATGGACCAGCTCGACAGCTTGATCCTCAATGACAAAAGGAGAGGTGACTGACAGGTGTTTGCGAAAGTCTATCAACATTTCTTTGGTCTTTGACGCACTGATGCACATAAAAGATGAGGAACACGAGTCCGTGAATTCCTTCACCACAGGGCCGTGGTCAGGGTCATCACTGCTCAGCAAGGACACGATTACTGAGTCATCAGCAAATTTCAGGATGTGCCGCCCCACATGTTGGCTACGGCACTCGTTCGTGTACAACACAAACAACAAAGGTGAAAGGACGCAGCCTTGAGGTGATCCAGTGGAGGAGACAAGAGTGTCTGACAGGACACCATTGACCCTCACACGCTGTGGTCTTTCCGTTAAAAAGTCCATTAGCCAGGCTATAAGATCAGGATTGATGCTGTGAAAGTCCCTTAATCTTTTTGCTAAAATGTGTGGCTGTATGCAGTTAAAAGCAGATGAAAAGTCAACAAATAAAAGACGGGCAAAAGTCTTGGCTCTCTCAAGATGAGTCAAGACAAGATTTAAAAGGGTGGCCAATGCATCTTCAACACCTCTACCTGTCCTGTAAGCGAACTTCAGCGGGTCCAGGTAGTCTTGAACACAGGTCAGAAGAGTTCAGGTGAAAACACATCAGATTTCTTTAATGCAGGTGAAATCCGTCTGAATGCAGCCTTGTGGGGGGGCAAAATGGTCTTTCCCAAAATTGGGATGAATACGTCCTCATCCTTCCCCCCTGCCCTGCCAAGGACTGTAATCTGACTGAGTTTATGTGTACATAATGTGGCTGCAGATTGGGTTGAATTTCAGGCAGTGGGGTGTGGACTGTGACCAGGTCTCAGTGTTTTCCATGTGATTTAAGGTGTTTCCTTTGTGGTGATGTCAACAGGAGTGGACAAGAAGGCTGAGGACAGGAAGGAGTACCTGGCTCTGACCTCTGTGGCCTCAGACCAGCCCTCGTCCGACGCCCTCGCCGCTGTCAGGGTGCCCCTCGCCACCGATGACGACAGTGATGACTTGATGGAGAAAGACACCAAAGAGGATTTCCATGTAAAACCAAATGTTCTGTTCTGCTCTAGCTAGAATCTTATCATTAAAAAAGTTCATAAAGTCATTACTACTGAGAGTTGTCGGAATACAAGGATCAGTAGAGTTATGACTCTTTGTAAGTCTAGCTAAGGTGCTAAAAAGGAACCTGGGATTATTTTTGGCTGTAGTGGAGCGCCGACCGCGTGTGTGTGGGTGTGTGTGTGTGTGTGTGTGTGTTTCTTCGACTTTTGACGGGTCGATGTTTACATTAATGCCCTACTAGCTACTGTGTAAAACGCAATGGAAAGCGTTTTGAGAGCCATCGTCAGTGATTTAAGGTCACTGGCGAATGATGTGGTAAATCATGCACCCACCGACTACTTCCAGTTTCATGGTTCATCCATGCATGAATCGTTTGCTTCTGTCTGATTCGCTCAGTTGACCAATCGTGCTTAAGACTAATGTAAGAACCGCCCACCTTATTAACATACGACACAGAAATACAGAAATAAATAAATGTGGAAATGTAGAAATACCGAAATAAATGTAGGAATAAATAAATAAATGTAGAAATAAAAGAAGGAATAAATAAATGAATAAATGTAGAAATAAATAAAAGTATAAATAAATAAATGTAAAAATAAATATATAAATACACAAATGAATAAATAAATGTAGAAATAAATAAATATATAAATAAATAAATGTAAAAATAAATAAATAAATACATGCATAAATGTATAAATACACAAATAAATAAATAAATGCATGAATAAAAACAGAAATAAATAAATAAATAAATGTAGAAATATTTATTAATTTAATTATTTATGCATTTATATATTTATATGCGTATTTATTTATTTATTCATTTATTTATTGTTTTGTCATTTTTCGTCCCTCATACGTTTCAGCTCATGAGTATGCGAGTTATACCATGGAGCTGACCTCTTTTGTTTTATAGTCTTCTTTTTAAGAGGAGCGACGGCATCAAGTGTTGTTCAAAGTGATGCTGCAACACTATCGAAGAGATTTTCAATTTGCGAGGGACTAAAGGAAGCATAAGAGTCATTAGTTAAATTTAGACTTGGTAATAAACTCAGAGCTGATGGGAGTTCCTCCTTAAAATTAGCAACAGCAATATCAGATAAGCATCCAGTAGAAACGTTTTTTTCAAGCGGACAGTAATCCTGAAGAAGGAATTCAAAGGTAATCAGATAATGGTCAGATAAGAGAGGATTCTGTGGAAACACTGTCAAATGTTCAATGTCAATTCCATAAGTAAGGACAAGGTCGAGAGTGTGGTTATCTTAATGGGTAGGTTCATTTACTCTCTGAGAGAAGCCAATTGAGTCCAATAATGAAATGAACGCCGTGTTAAGAGTTTTCCGTGTCGGTATGGATGTTAAAATCTCCAACTATAATCACTTTATCAGCGCTGAGAACTAAATCTGATAAGAAATCTGGGAATTCCAACAGAAACTCAGAATACGCTGAACTTGAAGTCTATGGGAGTCGTTAGCCTGGCTATGTCAAAATGAAAAAATCAACCAGTAGCTCTGAAGCTATCTGATTTACACAGTAGATCATGTGGATTTGAAATACACATCTTGGGATTTAAAAAAAAAAAAAAAAAAAAAAAAAGAGGTTGTTTAAGGAGAAGCCAGATGGTGGCGCTGTAACATCTGAACACATTTCTCCTTCCATCTGTGGCAGTGATCCTCACACCGCTGGAGGTGGAGGAAGATCAACCACTAATTAACTTCTCCTCAAACCACTCTGCTTTGGGTTTTTTTTAAGTGAAAAATAATGACCCCCGCAGAGGAGTTAATTTGGCCTGACATATAATCTGTATTTTACAATAATTTAATCTGTGTGTTTTACAGAAGCAGCCTTCAGTGTGCAGCACGATGATGAAGACTCCTGTGGCAGCAGAGAAAAAGGAGGAGGATCTCAAAAGCAGACAACCCAAAGACTGCTGTGATGCTGGTAGGAAGCAAACAGAGAACACAGTATGATGTGTAATGGACCGCCCCGGTTCCTCTGCATGTCCAGAGGTTCCTCTCCAGAAGGTTCCTCTGCTCTCCTCCCAGAGCGAGCAGTGGGGTTTCAGAGCTGCCACATCACTCCTCCTCCCTTTCCTCCAGCCGCTGGTTTCCATTCATTCCACTACGATATGAACATGAACTTTCAGAGCCTTCACACTTTCTTCACTCCAGTTTTCCATCAGCCCAATGAAGTCCTCCACATGAGTTTTCCTAAAAGCAGCAGCACTGTTGGCATTTCAGGACTTTTTCACACTGAAACGCTCCCTCCTCCTCCTCCGCCAGGGAAAATAGTCCCTAAGTGGGGAAATGTTTTGCTTTCCACAGCCAATTATCAGCTGTGTGGTTTCTGGATGTTGAGGACTTTGTTCGCCGCAGAAGCAGAACATTATAAGGCGGCTGCTTCAACCACAAACTCACATTTTGATTCTACTTTGTAAAATCTTTGATTTGATAAATGGTTTGTTGGCGTGGAAACTGGGGGGTAGTTGTAGTAAATGGACCAAACATTCAAAATCACTGGAGTGGTCCTTCAATGCTGACTTTGAAAATTGTAAACTTTTTAGTGCCCAGTAATGGTTTGGGTCTGACCTGGGTGTTTAAGGAAAAATCTTAAATGCAGATTAATTGATTAATGATCAACTTAATCATGAAAATCACTGTTAGCTGGAAACAATCTGCCAGTGGGATTAGATAATCCCGCTCGTTTCCAGCACTAATCAACTTGCTTGCAGAGTTTTGTGGGTATTATGTTGTGGCAGAAGGCAGGGCCGTCCCCTCAGCCCTCTGCTGTTCACACTGCAGACTGAACCTGCACAGCTCAGCACACTGACCAGAAAAGAAAAAAAAAAACACAATTTTTAACTATTTATTTAGCAACTGATTTGTTTTTTGTAACATTTTATTTAGGTTAGCAATAATTAAATAAATAGCTTTCCTAAATGCAGCAGCACTGTTGTGTTTTCAGGACTATGAAACTGAGATCGAAGGAGTGAAAAATAAACGCTCACTCCTCCACTCCGTCGGCCATGGGGTTGTTTTCAAAACAACAACACGATGAACTGGAAATGGCTGCTTCACATCAACAATATTAGTGCAACTAACCTATTTACTGAAGAAAATATGTTTTTTTCACAGACAGATCGTCAAATATGGCACAGTTTTTACAACTGCAGTGGGACGGGACTTCCTGGTTGTGTGAGCAGAGTGCTGGTTACGAGCCGCTGTGCCTGCAGGTGGCAGCAGCGAGCTCACGCTGCAGACACAACAAAATCTGTTGAATCTAGTTTCCATCGGGCATTTCTCACGTCACAAAATCCACAAACTGACAACGCACAACAAACACAATCTGACGTCAAACTGAGGATAATGAGAAGGTCAGCAGGCGAGTCCAAACACAGATCTGCACGTTTCAGTGAGGGAAAGATTTAGAGTTACATTTTAGGCACTAAGGGATTTTTGGACTGAAACTTCTTAAAATGCAATACTGATGAGCGGAGATCATATTTAGAGGTTTAATAATTGAGTGGAGGGGGGTTTTAACCTGTGTGTGTGTGTGTGTGTATGTGTGTGTCTTTCAGGCTGTTACAGATGCTGTCCTTGGCTCGATGTCGACGTGTCCCGGGGCCCAGGGAAAGTCTGGCTTCACCTCAGGAAAACCTGCTTCTCCATCGTGGAGCACACATCCTTTGAGGCGTTCATGACGGTGGTGATTCTGCTCAGCTGTGGCGTTCTGGTAAACACGCCGAGTTAACCCTTAATAACCCCCGAGTCCACTCACCTGCAGCCCATCACCTGAGTCTAACCCTTACCCTAAAGGACACCCTCCCCCGGGACACCTGGTGTTTGTATGAAGCCCTGTCCCTGAGCTGCCTTTACTGTTTTGTACTTGTTGTATTTTATTTATACACTATTATAACATGTCACCTGTGTTTTATTTATGTGTGTGTGTGTGTGTGTGTGTGTGTCTCCACTGTGTCCTCAGACTCCTGGGAACCAGTTCCACACTAAACAGTTATAATGTGCAGTAATAGTGGCTGTAATGTGTAACAGTGATAATGTGTTTTAACAAGGACCTCTGTAGTGCTGGCTGCATGGTGACTGTGACGGTGTTTTGAACAGGCGTTTGAAGACATCTACCTGGAGCAGCGTCCCGCCCTGAGGGCCATCCTGGAGTACACCGAGCTGGTCTTCACCTACATCTTCGTCACGGAGATGCTGCTCAAGTGGGTGGCCTACGGCCTCAGGGCCTACTTCACCAATGCCTGGTGCTGGCTGGACTTCCTCATCGTCAATGTCAGTACTCATACATGTTTGTATTAAACATACAAAACAAGAATTTTGCACATAAAAAAAAAAAACATTTTTGGTTTCAAAGAGACAGTTACGTCTCTAAATCAGCTGCATTGTTGGAACAGATTGTAAGCATTTTACAGCGTTTGTGTGGGTGCTGGAAGTCCTTGAAAAATCAATATTAAAATTCAAGCATTTTCAAGGAATATGGTATTTCCAAGGTTTGGTAGGTGCTCAGATTTTGATTAGAGTGCTTGAAACTGTTTGAAATTGTAATTGCATTACCGTCTTTACCTTTCTGCATCCTTCTGTTTCCTTTCTTTTTGTGTTTTTACATCTCTTCTTTTCTTGTTTTATCTGTATTTAACCTTCTTGTTCTGTTGCTCCTCGACTTTCTGTCGTCATTTTGCTTTCTGAGTATTATTACAGTATAAAACATCAGTATTAACATATTGTATAAATTGTTCTCCAGGTTTCCGTGATGCATCTGACTGCGAGTGCCCTGGGATTCTCGGGGATCTCGCCCCTCAGGTCCCTGAGGGCCCTCAGGTCTCTGAAGACTTTGTGTCGCTGTGAAGGCATGAAGGTGAAGGATCACGAGTTACTTTCACAGTAAACGGCGGCTCGGTGACACATTTAATTAATCGGTGACAATTAGCATAATGAGCTAATTACTCAACAAAAACTGGAAATGGCTGTAATTGAGCTTCTAGATGACTTGGAAAGGTGATCTAGGAGTCTTAATCCATGTTTGTGACATCAGGAAACCCATCCATTTTTTTTTTCCCGCAAAACAACAAGTTTACAGTTGAGAAGAAAGGTGATGAGCAAATTATGACATGGAAATTAGCAAGAAATTATACAAACGGAACTAAAAATGACCAGGAAATCGTAAAAATACGCTATGTGTGTGTGTGTGTGTGTGTGTGTGTGGTGCAGGTGGTGGCCGGAGCCCTGGTTGGAGCGATCCCGTCCCTGTTGCAGGTTCTGCTGGTGTGTTTGACGATCTGGTTGATCTTCGGCATCATGGGAGTGAATCTGTTTGCCGGGAAGTTCCACTACTGTTTCAACGAGACGTCGGAGGAATACTTCCACCGTGAGGACGTCGGCAACAAGAGCGAGTGTCTGATGCTGGTGGGGATGGACTACCACGAGGTCCGCTGGAAGAATATCAGGATCAATTTCGACCACATAGGGATGGCCTACCTGGCCCTGCTGCAAGTGGTTAGTCCCTACACACACACACACACACACACACACACACACACACACACAAACACACACACACATCATGGCGTTATGGTAACATGGCAATTCTGACAAAAGCTCAAAGGCTATCAAAAGGCAGAGGGCTGGTATTCATTCTTATGTAATCAAAACACATTGAACGTGACCTCTGTCATGAGTAACCAAAGTGACATTGATGCATTTGGTTTGAGTGTTTCATATGAAATCTCATAAGTCCCTGTTTGTCTGGGGTTTTGGTGCCCTGGGCATGAAGGGGTTAATCTGTGAAACTGCTCAGAGGGCATCAGCAGGCCCCCTCTTGGATTCTGAAGAGGTACCGCTAAGCCACAAGAATCAGCTGGGAAAAAAACCCTAAGTGTCAAAACCGGCTTGAGCAGCAGAGCAGACTGAGGCTCAGCCTCAGCGCATTATCACTGACGACCAAACAATATTTTTCACTGAAACGGCGGAGTTAATCTGAGCTGAGTTGGCCCTCGTCGTGCCCACCATGGCCTTGACTGTGACGGCATCACCGGCTGGCCCGCCCACCTGGATCAAACAGAGATCCAAACATATTCAAATATCTATTTAAAAAAAAAGAAATAAAATAAAATAACTGGACAGTGCAGGACAGTCTCAGCTGACAACTTTGTGAAAAAAATTACTTTTTCTTCTACGTCTCTTTCTTCTCCTCTTCTACCTCTGAAGGCTCCACCTGTGCTGCCCCCTGCTGGCCGTGTCTCAGGCCTGCAGCTGATCCCCTCAGCAGATTCTACTCTGACATGGGATTCAGGAACAAGGAGATCCTGCTGATCTGAGCCCAGAATCAGCAGATTGTTTTCTCCTGAATCGGCCCAAGTCACAGCAACGTCTCTTCAGAGTCCAGATGCTGAGGAGGAGATTGGGGTTCTGGACTCAGACCAGCAGGATTTCCTTCTGACTGAATTCTGACTTTTTGTAAATTTACAACTTTAATCTCCTCAGAATTTTCTGGGTTTTTTTTTCTCAGAAATTTGTGAGTTTTTTTTCTCAGAAATTTACCACTTTAATCTCAGAGAATATCCAAGTTTTTTGGTTGTTTCTTTTTTCTTTTTTCTTTTTTCTTTTTTTTTTTTTTTTTTGTAAATTTACAACTTTAATCTCAGAATTTCCAAGTTTTTTCCTCTGGCGGTGTAATTTTTTTGATCTCCCTACAGTGGCTGTGATTCGCTGTCGTACCCAGCTACAGTAACATGGTGGTGGAAAGTGACAGAAAAAAATGTCGCTCCTTTCTCGTTTCACGGCTTGGCGGAGCGTCACCTGATCGCCTGAAGGCACGAGCAGCAACAAGAACAATAATAATCATTTTGATGATGATACTGTACCCAGCATTTGCTCTTGCAAAGCTTTTGAGTCATACAAAGACCCTCTGACCAATCAGCAGCCAGTAAACTGTATTATATTTGAGGTGTTTTGAGGGGCCGTGTGAGGCCCGGGGCCCCGTGTGGCCCCTGTGCTCATCACTGTCCTGTCTGAGCTGATGTGTTTGTGTTTGTGTGTGTGTGTGTGTGTGTGTGTTTTTTCCTCTCAGGCAACTTTCAAAGGCTGGATGGACATCATGTACGCAGCTGTGGACACCACCAAGGTTATTACTGTTAATCAATCACTATCAGCAATCAATTATATTGCAGTCACTAGTAGTTCCACTTATTATTATGGTACTCCCATAATATCAGTTACTATTATAGTTAATTAGAATTAGAATTTGTCATTTTTACTGTTGTATTTATGTTTATCATTGAAGATGCTATGAATAAATTTATATTTATTTGATAAATACAGTTGCTACAATATTACAATTATTGCAGTTAGCACTACTGTTATAATTAGTGTTATCATTGCAATTACACTTATAATATACAGTTATACAGTTATCATAGCTTTAATTCCCTCTGTAATTACAGCTCATACCTTTACTAAAGTTGTTTTTGTTTCCAAGTACAGTCACAATTTTGTTGCTACCAATTGTATTATACAGGTAGTTATACAGTTACTGTTTCATTTGCTATTCAACTATAATTACAATTACAATTCCTATTATAAATTCCAGTTATTATTTCTATTACAGTTTGTATATTAAATTTAATTAATAAATGAATTAAATTCCAGTTGCTAGCTGCAGTGACAGTCAGTGTTACAGTCACACATCAGGCCTCCTCGGTCACCGTGTGTGTGTGTGTGTGTGTGTGTGTGTGTGTGCAGATAGAAGACCAGCCCTTCTATGAAGCAAACCCTTACATGTACCTCTATTTTGTCCTCTTCGCCATCTTCGGTTCCCTCTTCACTCTCCAACTCTTCACCGGAGTCATCATCGAGTCCTTCAGGCAGCAGAAAGCCAAGATAAGTCTCTCTCTCTCACACACACACACACACACACACACACACACAGAGAGAGAGTCATCTCGTCAGAAGCAGCACTGAGTAAATCAACATACAGTACAGGCCAAAAGTTTGGACACACCTCATTCAATGCGTTTTCTTTATTTTCATGACTATTTACATTGTAGATTCTAACTGAAGGAATCAAAACTATGAATGAACACATGTGGAGTTATGTACTTAACAAAAAAAGGTGAAATAACTGAAAACATGTTTTATATTCTAGTTTCTTCAAAATAGCCACCCTTTGCTCTGATTACTGCTTTGCACACTCTTGGCATTCTCTCGAATGTAAATAGTTATGAAAATAAAGAAAACGCATTTAATGAGAAGGTGTGCCCAAACTTTTGGCCTGTACTGTATGTTGTGTATGTATGACGAGTAATTTTTTTAATATAAAATGGGGTGTTAGTGGTTTCAAAGGAAGTTTTAACCCTGATATAAAAAAAATAAAAAAAAAAGATGGTAGTTTCAAAAAGTCGTTTTCTACAGGGACGTCAGGTTTGAAAAAATGGTCTGAGGTACACTATATTACCAAAAGTATTCGCTCACCTGCCTTTACTCAGACTATGAACTGAAGTGCCATCCCATTCCTAACCCATAGAGTTCAATATGATGTCGGTCCACCTTTTGCAGCTATTACAGCTTCAACTCTTCTGGGAAGACTGTCCACAAGGTTGAGGAGAGTGTTTATAGGAATTTTTGACCATTCTTCCAAAAGCGCATTGGTGAGGTCACACACTGATGTTGGTCGAGAAGGCCTGGCTCTCAGTCTCCGCTCTAATTCATCCCAAAGGTGTTCTATCGGGTTCAGGTCAGGACTCTGTGCAGGCCAGTCAAGTTCATCCACACCAGACTCTGTCATCCATGTCTTTATGGACCTTGCTTTGTGCACTGGTGCACAGTCATGTTGGAAGAGGAAGGGGCCCGCTCCAAACTGTTCCCACAAGGTTGGGAGCATGGAATTGTCCAAAATGTTTTGGTATCCTGAAGCATTCAAAGTTCCTTTCACTGGAACTAAGGGGCCAAGCCCAGCTCCTGAAAAACAACCCCACACCATAATTCCTCCTCCACCAAATTTCACAGTCGGCACAATGCAGTCTGAAATGTACCGTTCTCCTGGCAACCTCCAAACCCAGACTCGTCCATCAGATTGCCAGATGGAAAAGCGTGATTCATCACTCCAGAGAACGCGTCTCCACTGCTCTAGAGGCCAGTGGCGGCGTGCTTTACACCATTGCATCCGACGCTTTGCATTGCACTTGGTGATGTGTGGCTTGGCTGCAGCTGCTCGGCCATGGAAACCCATTCCATGAAGCTCTCTGCGTACTGTACTTGGGCTAATCTGAAGGTCACATGAAGTTTGTAGCTCTGTAGCAATTGACTGTGCAGAAAGTCGGCGACCTCTTTGCACTATGCGCTTCAGCATCCGCTGACCCCTCTCCGTCACTTTACGTGGCCTACCACTTCGTGGCTGAGTTGCTGTTGTTCCCAAACGCTTCCATTTTGTTATAATAGAGCTGACAGTTGACTGTGGAATATTTAGGAGCGAGGAAATTTCACGACTGGATTTGTTGCACAGGTGGCATCCTATGACAGTTCCACGCTGGAATTCACTGAGCTCCTGAGAGCGGCCCATTCTTTCACAAATGTCTTGTTTCACAGTCTGCATGCCTGAGTGCTTGATTTTATACACCTGTGGCCAGGCCAAGTGATTAGGACACCTGATTCTGATCATTTGAATGGGTGAGCGAATACTTTTGGTAATATAGTGTAGATCAGTGGATGGGATCTCCAGGTGTGCTGCTACTGTGGACACCTGGGTCATCAGTTCATCAGTTCTAGTCTGTTAGTTGTTTCCCTCAGCGTTCAGGTAGTGGGTCAGGTGTTTGATGTGCTGGTGTACTGACTGTTCTGTCTGCTGTGTGCACCTGGAGGAGGCAGATGTCTTCATGACGGAGAGCCAGAGGAAATATCACAAGGCCATGAAGAAACTGGGCTCCAAGAAACCTCTGAAACCTGTACCGCGGCCTCAGGTGGGTCAACCCGCTCTCCGTCCAGGTGTGATGAACCCCCACCCCTAAATTAGTGTTATCATTATATATATATATATATATATTTGTGTGTGTGTGTGTGTGTGTGTGTGTGTGTATATATTTAAGGTAAAAATGATATAATAACAAGTAAGTATATAAATGAAAATAAATAAAAAATTAAATAAATAAAATAAATAATAAAAAGGATAAAACGGGAGGGGAAAAAAGTAAAATAGAATAAATAAATATATAAATTAAGTACACAGGTAGATAAATGAATGGACAAACCAATAAACAATAAAGCTAGCAGTTTTCTGTCAACTGTCCTTGTCTCATCCAAGTAGGCAAAATATCACATTACACTTAAAATAAAATAAAACTGGCAAAATTTGTGTTGTTTCAAGTGAAAATTCACTTGAAACAACACAAATTTGTGTTGTGAAAATAAGCTTGAAACAAGTGAAAATTGTCTAAAAACAAGTTATTAGGTTCTTAGGTGATCATGTCTTATTTTAAGTGTAATGTGATATTTTGACTAGAAATAAGACATTTTGACTTGAAATAAGACAAATATTCGTGGTGAGATTTTGAGGTTTTGCAGTGTAATAACTGGTGATGAGGAGTACTTTGTATTTGAGGAGCTGAGAGTGTTATTTCATACTGGTTTAGATTTGGACTAATACGTCTGCTTTGTGTGTGTTTGTGTCCCGGCAGAACGCGTGCCAGGGTCTGGTGTTCGACCTGGTAACCAACAAGTGGTTTGAGATCTTTGTCGCGGTTATGATCTGTCTCAGCATGGTGGTCTTGATGCTGGAGACGGATGACCAGAGCGAAGAGAAAGAGGTGATCCTCTACTGGATGCATTTCTTCTTCATCAGCCTCTTCACTGTTGAGTGTTGTCTGAGGATCTTTGGGCTGAGGCGTCACTTCTTCGCTGACTGCTGGAACATTTTGGACTTTGTGGTGATCCTCATGTCCGTTGTTGGTGGGTTGGCAAGCGTCCGTCTGCTGATTGTTTTCATCTTGTCACTGTTGGATGGGAAGTAATTTTCTCCTTCCCTCCTCCCCTCCTGCAGGTCTTTTCCTAGCGGACCTCATAGAGAAGTATTTCATCTCCCCCGTGCTGTTCCGTGTGGTACGATTGACTCGAGTCTTCCTCGTCCTGCGCCTGATCCGTTTTACCAAGGGCATCCGGATGCTGCTCGGCACTCTGAAGAAATCACTTCCTGCTCTGCTCAGTGTCGGCGTCCTCCTCTTCCTCATCATGTTCATTTATTCCATTTTCGGCATGTACAGCTTCGCCTATGTCAAACATGGAGGCGCGACTGACGACATGTGGAACTTCGAGACCTTCGGCAACAGCATCATTTCTCTCTTCATGAGCACCGTGACAGGCACGTGGGACGGCATGCTCTTTCCCATCATGAGCACGCCTCCAGACTGCGACCCGTATCTGGGGAACCCAGGAACGTCTGTCATAGGGGACTGTGGCAAGCCGACGGCGGGCATCGTGTTCTTCTCCAGCTACGTCATCCTGACGTTTCTCATGGCCATCACGTTCATCACCATCGTCCTGGAGAGCTACAGGGAGTTGACAGAGGAGAGGGCCGAGCCACTGTGTGAGGACGACTTCGACATGTTCTACGAAAACTGGCAGAGGTTTGACCCGGCAGCTTCGCAGTTCATACAATACAGGCAAGTCCCAATTACATAACCCCAATGGTAATAACAAAAGAAGAAATTACATGCTAATTCTCAAGTTATCGCTAAAATGAAGGAAACTGGAGTAAATCAGGGATATAGCAGCCCAGTATCAAGGCAAAGTGTGTAGAAATGACTGGCTGGTTCACCACAGGAAAGTGTGTCGGTTTCATGGTTTGTGTCACCAACTTGGGCCAAAACCACCATTTCAGCATTGGGGGGGGCATTTTTGGAGTGCCTGAACATTGGGGGGGACTTGTACCTTTCAATGTATATGGCCGTTTGGGCCTTGTCACCAATGCATGAAAAATACAGGGTGTTATGAAGGAGCAGAAACATGATGTAAAGGAAGCGATGGAGTCCCCAGACTGAGGCAAGTGGAGGGGTGGACGGGTCAAACAAACAAACTTTGGCATGAGCGTCTCGGGTTCCAATCCAAGCCCAAGCAAAACCAAAGTTTGTTTTTAAAGTGAATACAACGCCCTTTGTCCTTAGACACTCACATCAGATAAGGAACAGTTCCCTTTAAAAAACCCTTTAATAGAATTAAACCTCAGGAAGAAACCTCAGGGAGAGCAACAGAGGAGGGATCCCTCCCCGGGTCGGACAGAAATGCAGTGGATGCTGTGTTCACAGAACGGTTCATTTGCTCAGCCGAGAAACCAGCAGTCTCACTCGAATCAGAACAACCAGACCAAAACCCCGCAGACGAGGCAGTCTCTCGGTTACCAATGAACTCCTGAGCGGGTCATTTGCGGCGTGGAAGTGAACTGACTGAGATCTGGCCTGGCTACAGGAAGCAACATTCGTTTTGGGCTGAAACATAACCTGCTTTTGGCTGGCAAAGAGAGCAGCACCAGAACTGATCTGCATAAGAAAAATGGATCCGTCTGGCGACTCCACTCGTCTCAGTTTAGACCATGAAAATACCAAACTGGTGAAAACAGCCAGAAGATGTTTAACACCAGGTGAAATTTGCAGTTAGTTGTCATTAAGCCTGGTTAGCAACTCTTCACATGTTCAGATCTCGAACCATGTAACTTCAGATGGACTGGCCTCACACCAGCCTGAGTCTGATTTTAAGGCTGTTGCTGTCAGGCTACTGCTGTCCACTGTGTTTGCTGTGTTCTACCTCATCCTTCCCTGATCTACTCTACTCTACTGTGAGCTATTTTTCCAGCCCCTGCTGGGGTATAAATGCACTCTGACTGTCTAATTCCATTCGTTTCTGATTTGCAGTGCGCTGTCAGATTTCTGTGACACCCTGCTGCATCCTCTGAGGATTCCTAAACCCAACGCCGTTAAACTGATGAACATGGATCTGCCCCTGGTGTCTGGAGACAAAATCCACTGTCTGGACATCCTGCTGGCCCTGACCAGTGAGGTAACAACAGATCTAAAGAGATTACACCTGATCTAAAGGGGTTATATCAGCTCTAAAGCAGTCATCTGAAGATGTTATAATAATGTTAAAGCTGATCTAAAAAGGTTACAAAAGATCTCAAGTGGTTGAAACAGATCTAAGGAGGTTACAATAGATTTAAAGAGGTTAGAGAAGATCTGAAGTAGATCTAAACAGGCTACAACAGATCTTAAGAGGTAACAAAAGATCCAAAGTGGTGACAGCAGATCTAAAGATGGTATAATAGGTTTAAAGATCAGATCTGAAGAGGTTACAACTAGGAATGGGAAACAGCAGGGGTTCCCCAATACTTCACAGTAAAACCTGTTTCTGGTATTTTGTCAGTTGTCTGAAGTTGTACATAAGTAAATAATGTGGTTGTATTCAGTTGGTGATATTTGACTATGTTTACATTTTACGCAGTAATATGGGAGGTGGTGGCTGATCCCTGATCTGTGGCATGACTTTAATTAAAGCATGCCAAACTGCCACCTCATCACTGTACCTGTGCATTTCAAATGAATGCCTGTCACCAGAGAAAGCCTTGCAGGCTGATGTAAGTAAGCTAGCTGCATGTACAGAGAGAAGTCCGTTCAGTGGCTGACAGTCAGTGTCAAAAAGACGTTACAGCAGCAAACCTCTGCAGCAGCTAACTAAAACCATGTCCACATGGAGACAGATTTTTTGAAAAAGCAACATTATTTAAACTAAAAAAAACAAAAATCTCTCTGTCCACATGAGAAAACATGGATCTTGTGGATGTGAGCTTGTGCAGAGAGGCTGAAGGCTGAATTATGGTTCTGCAGACACCAGACACAACGTGCAGGCAGTTGCTCCGCAGATGGTGTCATGCTTCTGCATCCTGTCGGTCTAGTACGCTATGCAATTCCCCGCCAAAACTGTAGGCGGGGTTTTTTTTTTTATAGATCTACATTGACCCTGTGACGTCTACGGGCATCTGGACGTCTTTTTTTCAATCCAAAATTAAAATCAATGAGTTGAGATCCGATCACAACAAAAGTTCTTTTAAAAATGGCACTGCTGTGGTACTACAGCAGGAAGCGAATTGATGTAGTTCGGTGGACCAATCATAGCTCTTGTGGTCTGCGTTGGGTTTGCGTAGTTCCAACACGTAGTTACATTTTTTGGGATGTGCGCGGCACGTCTGTGCGTCGGTCGCAGAGGGCCCGCAAGGGACGCATTTGCTACGCAAACCCTCTGTGCACTACGCATACACAAGAGCATAAACTAGGCTTGAGAAGTCACTGCAGCGGTTTGTTGACGTCCCACAGTTAGCTACAGATGCAAGAGCAAATCCGCTTCATAATGTCTTAACAACGTCCAAAACTGTAGGTTTATGTATAGTTGTGTGTCGTCAGCGTAGCAATGGAAGTTGAGGCCATGTTGACAGATTATTTCTCAGAGAGGGAGAATGTAAATGATGAACAGCAGTGGTCCAAAACCTGAACCCTGAGGGACACCATGGGAAATCACATCACATCACAACATGTCATATAATGTTACCTCACATCATGTCAGATCTCATCACATCACATCACATGTTTCTGTGTAGGTGCTGGGCGACTCGGGGGAGATGGATGACCTCAAAGCCAGTGTGAAGGAGAGGTTCATGGCCAACAACCCCTCCAAGGTTTCTTGTTCTTCTCTGTTCCTTCCTCTTCTGTCCTGTCTGATCACCAGTACTGAAGGGTTTTTCCACTCAAGAATCTCCATGAGGATTTGTTCACATGACATATTCTGCTGTCATTTGCCAGATAAAGTCCAGATCAGACTCCCCGAAAGCATTTTCTGCATCGAGTTAAAGACCTCGTTGGTCTTAAAAACCTTAGTGAATATATATTTTTAAAACAAAACACTTAACTGTGACATCAGTGGGAAAAAAAAAATTCTGTTTGGTTCCAGTTTCCTATGTTTTACTGTTATTTATCATGATTTAATATGTTATATATTAATATGTGAAATATACAATGACTTCCTTAACATTTCACCATATATGCACACAATATTTCAAACATTTCAAACTTTTCCAAAACTGTTTACACCTCATTTAATGCAAAAAAAAAAACAAACTTAGAGTAGTTAAGTTTGGTCCAAAGTGCTGCGTAGTGTAATACCGGGCCAATGCTCCTGACGATAGTGAGCTTATAAAGTTCAGTTGGTCTCTCTCAACAATCTAAGATGCAATACTCATCGATATGCAATATTAATCGATTTATTTCATGGTTTTGACATGGTTTTCTCACGTAGACGGCCGAGGCAACTGGTTTGGTTTCTACTTTTTCTGCTCTGTTTATTTCTGGCATGCATAATGTTGCCAGAAATTACCCTGTTAACTAATATTAAATAATGTAGCTATTTAATTACTTCATCAATGTAAAGTAACTTATTACATTTAATTACTTTTTTTTTTTTTTTTTTACAAATGTTTTAAACTGAAAAGTAGAACTCAGCACAAACAACAAACCGCCTAGACGTTGTCAGACCAGCTGCCTGGAGCCACACGCTTTGATCTGATTGGCAGACGAGAGAGAGAGGCGGTGCAAATTCAGCAAGAGAGCCAATCAGAAACAAGGCTCAAATGAATGGAGTCTGGATGTTGGGACGCTCCTACCCATGATGCTTTAGCTTTCAAATTTGTCCCAAAGGCTTTGTTGTCTGGAAATCTGCAGAGGAAGACGGTCCTGCACGGAGAAAAGATGCAAAGCAACACAACGAATGTTATATTCTGAATAGAGTTTTTTTTTTTACTGCGAGAATATATTCAGATGTAACATCACCAACATTTTGATTAGAAACTGTAATTTCATGCATTTTATTTTTCCATAACTGTAATGGCAGATCAAATGCGAAGCGAAGTTTTGAAACATTCATTTTGAAACATTTCAACTGAGGCGGAAAGTTGTGTAATTTGCGTCTTTGTGTCGACTTGGTAATCGTGCCATGATAAGAAGTTGCCTCACCTTTGGTCTCCACCCACAGTAACAGATTACAATTTCATGAATTTGTAATTTAGTTACATGTAACTAGTTACTCCCCAACACTGAATGTAGCCGATACCGCCACTTTCTGACAAAACTACGCTCTGCACTGCCTCAGTTATTCACTCCAAACCGCTTGATAGGATCTCGTCCAGTTAACTTTTTTCCTTTTTGCATTTTTCTTTTTTGCTTAATGTTAGCTTGACAGTTAGATGGAAACATGGCTGTTGTTTTAACACTGTTTGATCGAATAATAAATTAATGTTACTATGCACAGGTGTCATATGAACCAGTCAGCAGCACCCGGAGCAAGAAACAGGAGGAAGAGGCGGCAAGCGTCATCCAGAGAGCGTACAAGAAACACCAAGAGGAACCGAGGAAGCAGGGCAAGGAGGAACCTGGAGACATTCCTGCAGAAGAAGACGAGAAGCTCCCTGTCCTCCCGCCGGCGGAGGAGCAGTCCATCGCCTGAACGCACGGCGACAGGCGGCAGTCGCGAGGAGCTGCAGGAGGTCGACCGCTCCACAGGAGGCGCCTCCAACAGACCGAATCACCACAACATCACTAACAACAACCACAGTCACTTCCTGGTAGAAAACTGTCCGTTCATTTGATTTGCAGAGGCTTGTGAGATCAGGACATTTATGGTGATTTTCCACTAGCACCTACTCGGCTCTACTCAGCTCGACTCTACCTGACTCGACTCGGTTTCGGTGGTTTTCCATTACAGTTGAGTACCACCTCATCGTGGGTGGAGTCGTCATAGCAAGGCGGCCCCGCCACCAAGCACAGAAAAGTCTCCACCTCTTCATTTGACCATGGTACTGGTTTTCTTGCCATTTTCCAGCTTTGCCAACTTCAGCGATGATCAATTCACACGGTTGCTGTTGCTGTTTTTTTTTTTTTTTTTTTTTTAAACGCCGGGTTTGGTTTTCGTGAAGGAGTCCCTCTTGTGACGTCGCTCCCTGTCCAATCAGTGGCCTGTACTCCGTTTACGTCACATTTTCGGCTTGACTCAGCTCACTTGGAACCCCAGCCGAGTAGGTACTAAAATAGTAACTGGTACCAGGTACTACCACCTAATGGAAAACCTTACAAACCGAGTAGAGTCTAGCCGAGTCAAGCTGTGTAGGTACTGGTGGAAAAGGGCCTTTAGTTATTTCTGTGGTTGTGAATCGGCCCTGATCGTAAAGATTCACATATAAACACGAGGCTCTGGAAATCTGATGTGTCTGATGTGATGACGAGGATGATCCTTATGATTATTACTATTATGTGTTTCTGTATTCATTAGCCAGCATCTTTCATAAGTCAAACAGCACCATCTAGTGCCTGTCGGGCTAACTGTGAGTTTACAGCACA
Organism: Myripristis murdjan; assembly: GCF_902150065.1. Classification (NCBI taxonomy): domain Eukaryota; kingdom Metazoa; phylum Chordata; class Actinopteri; order Holocentriformes; family Holocentridae; genus Myripristis; species Myripristis murdjan. The sequence continues at coordinate 34,921,138 of NC_043987.1, read as the reverse complement.
CGTTTTCTCTTCTCTGGTGGAAATAGGAAAAGTCCGAGCCCTTTCTCCAGTTTTTACATAAACATAACAAGACTTTCCCATTTTCCTTTGAACTGAAATTACATCCCAGTAGTTGTTTTTTGTTTGTTTGTTTGTTTGTTTGTTTGTTTGTTTGTTTGTTTTTGCCTCCATTTGCTCCATGCCATTGAAATCAAATGTACACAATGCAAAGGTTTTCTACCAGGAAGTTATCCAGTAAGTAAACAGGCATTACAATTTGGCATTCATGCTCTACATATAATTTTCTTTCTACCTGTTACTATGGAAAGTAACCCTAACCCTGTAGAGCAACCCGTTTCCTGTCCAGGGAGCAACTTCTCCTTTTGGGGAAACCATACCAATCAAACCAACTTAACCCTAACACAACCATTTGATATTTTAACCCTCAGAGGAAGTTTCCCTGTGGCCTCAACGGGCTCCTGACCATCAGGACGTCCTGAGCGGGGAATCATCTGTGGATCTTTCATGTTTTACTCACTAATCCTAAACATAACATAGCCTTACTTACACTAATTATTACTAACATGTCACCATAGACAAGGTTATGGATAACTAATCATTAGACAAGGAACCACTAAGCCTACAGATCCTTGTTGTGTCAGAGGCACGATGGGACCTGCACCGCATCTGCCTTAACCCTCAACCTACCCCAAAGATCACCCAAACCTTTACAGCTCGCCCTCAGGCTGGCGGGTTCACATCTGCATGGAGGGCGTCGGCCGTGACTTTTGTCCGTTTTGCCTTCACTGAAGCCACGTGGTCGATGGATTTGTTCTTTGATCAATGGCCTCTCATTTTTAAAGCTTTTTAAATACGAAAACAGGTTTTGTGACTTATGATGTAGGCTACACTTGTATTTGCCTTTTTCCTGTAAAGAAGCAAAAGATCAAAAATAAAAGACAAATATTCCCAAATAATAAAAGGAAAAAAGTGTCTTCCTTTGTGAGAAAATGAGACTGAGGGTTTTCAGCGGCAGATATAAAGAAATATTCATGCGGGGCCAAAGGCTGTCATGGAAGTCTTACGGGGTGGAAGAGAGACAGACAGACAAACAGACACACAGATAGATAGATAGATAGATAGATAGATAGATAGAGATAGATGTGTTTAAATTGAATAAACTCTCTTTTCAGCTCTCAGATATTCCCATATGGATACCCACAGCTACTTCACGGTGGCCCATACCGACGACAACTCCGCTGTTAAGTGAGTATCAGTGTGGATGTAGGTGTGTGTGTGTGTGTGTGTGTCCACGTGTGTTGTGTGTGTTACTCGTATTCCTGTATTCTTCTGTCAGCTAGAAAACAGGAGAGACAGAAAGCAGTGACAGAGCTGCAGACACAGATTCAGTTTTGACACTCAGCAAGTAAATGTTTATACAGCAAAAATATATTTATATATATTTATCTATCCTCTATATCTGAGGGTGGAATTAACTACTTTTGCTTAGGATCCTTGATAAATATGATCAATGGTAAATTGATAGTTGATTAAACTAAAGTTAATAGTTAACAAACAATGAAATGCTAATGAAATGATGGTTATTTATTGTAATTTATTGCTGCACACCTTAAAACATTTTATATAGCATATCAAGTATTTATTAATTATTACCAAATGATTTGTAAACCCTGAAGAAGTCATTTGTATATATGGATATATGGAGCAGATATTTTATATCACTTTGTTAATGGTTAATAATTGTTAATAATTATAAGGAAATTCATAAGAAATTACTTGAAAGTTAAGAAAAAAAGAAAATTACACACACACACACACACACACACACACACACACACACACACACGTGTGTCATCTTTATGTGTGTTTATTGTTATTCCTTGGATGAGAGCTCAATCAGTGAAGAATGAAATTATTTCTCCATGGTTTTTCGTTGTTTGTTTATTATGGGATGTCAGTATGAGGGCACATGATGATGCTGTGTCGGTCATTTACGTGTTAAAAGACGTTTCCGATCCTCAGAACAAACATGAAGAGGCGGCGTTCAGTTGTCCTGCTGGAACAAACTCTGAACACTATGAACTTTTACTGCCCTGTTTTATTGATCTTATTCTGTTTTTGCTTTTTGTTATTTTTTAATCTTTTTAATTGTATTTAAATGTAGTTTTATTGCCGTGTGTTGCTTTTATGTTTTGTGTAAAGCACACTGAATCGCAGCGCTTCTGCCGTACAAATAAAACGTGCTTCGCCCTGCATCTCCTGTTTTAAGTTGTAATCGAGTCGGCTTCAGTGTCTGGGCCTGATGCCGTTCAGTCTGCTTGTTGCTGTGCTGCAGACAGGTGGCGCTGTTAGGGGGCGGCTGGGGGAAAAGTCCTTGATTAATCATCAGCGCCCACTGTTTTCTCTGCTGGTCTTTCTCTTTTATTTCTGAAGGGAAAACAGAGCTGAGGTGGACGAGAGGCAGCTCGACTGGATTCATTCAGTTTAATTCAGTTTATGAGTTACACACACACACACACACACACACACACACACACACACACACACACACACGTTCACTTAGGTCACTTTGGGTGACATTCCGTAGATTTACATTCAGTTCCTGGAGACTTACCCTAACCTTAAACTTAACCTAAGGTGACCCTAATCCTAATCATAACCTAATCCTAAATAATCCTAAATTTAACCTAACCCTAACCCTAATGTAATCAGATCTAATTCAGTCTGTGACAGTTACCTGTAAAAATAGATCTCAAGGTCTAGAGTCACCACACTTTCTAGTGATGCTCTGGTTCGAGAGTAAAGATAATGTTATCAAAATGTCCTGACTAACGCCTAGTAACTAATAAATCTTTGACTGTAAAAATTAATTGACTTAACACCAAGAATAAAGACACATACACAGTTTAACTCCTTTTGCTTTCTGTTCAGTTATTATTTAAACATTCAAACAACAGGCAGGCATGGAAGGGCGCAAGGGAGTAATTTTGCCTAGAGCGCCGACATAGGTAGAGCCGGCACTGCGGCCGGCCAATAGAGGGTGCTAGGACGCTGCCCCACCACTCCCAACATCCTGCAATAGACCTGAATAAAAACTACTTTGAAATATATCCTGTAGTATATTTTAAATGACCAATCCAGCAAGTTAAATATTATATAGTTAGTGACCACTTAATAAAATGTATGGGCTAATCTGCGACAAAATGTTAGTATAAAATGTTGTAACTTGGATATTTGCTGGAAACAAATCATTTTTTCATGGACTGATAGTTATACTCCTGCTGACTTCTCAGTCATTTTTAATCTAACAGGTGCCACAGTTTTCACAGATGTGTTGATTTATTAAATGTTCATTTCAATGTACAGATGCAAAAAAAATGACGAATTAATTAAATCAATGGCCTAGGAAAGTGATAAAGACTAAACAAATTGATAACGATTAATAGGCTAATTAATAACTGATAACATTAACATTAATAACAAGAACAAAGTTATAGCCGCACATCTCCGTGGAAAATCTGACAGGTACTGTCCGTGGTGCTGAATCTGCCTCAGCGGGCACTGTCCGTGGTGCTGAATCTGCCTCGGCGGGCACTGTCCGTGGTGCTGAATCTGCCTCAGCGGGCACTGTCCGTGGTGCTGAATCTGCCTCGGCGGGCACTGTCCATGGTGCTGAATCTGCAATGGTCTTGTAGACATTTGACGGCCCAAGACGTTGACCGGGCCGTACCGGCTTCATTTCCTGACCTCTCCAGCTGATCCAGCTCTTCACTCGTCACTCTCGCGTTTCTCTCCTTTTTCTCTTCTGTCTTGTCTTCCTCGTTCAGCCGTTTATCCAAACTCAGGTCGCTAAATAAATCAAAATTGATAACAAAACGGTCCATTATGCAGGCGAACAAAGCTGACAGCGGCTTTTGATGCGGGTTTCAGTGAAACGTTTCGTGTTGCCATGGAAACCACACAGACTCTGGCAATAAGATATAGGCGGAGTAATATTTTCAGTGATGAGGTATTTTTCATTTGAGCACAGCTAGCTGTGCTGTCATGCTCATCTGAGCGCATTCCAAATGTCTGATTGACCAGTCAGATTGCTCGGTCGGGTCTATGTGTTGTATAATGGTTGCGCGCGCATGCAAAACATTGTTTTGCTTCAAAGCAGGGCCGCCCCTCCCTACACGCAGAACACGCAGCTGCGTAGGGCCTCAAGATCCGTGGGGGGCCTCACTTTGCCCGCGGCAATGTCGCCCGCGGTACGCACGCGATGCCCGTGAGACTAGAGAACCAAGTCAGCCCAAGCCAGGAGGAGAGAAAAAATAGACCTGTAATCTGACACCCCACTGCACTCATTGCTGCAATGATTGACAGCAATCTGCATCTGACCAATCAGTGGTCAGGTGCACCAACACTGCTGCAGGTGAGGAGAAAGATGGCTTCTAAGAGGCATTTTGAATCTGGAGCAACTAAGAGGGAAAAAAAAAATCAAAACAAGAGAAAGCTCCTGCTTCACTTGAAGGTGGGTATGTTGGTGAGATAAATGTAACACTTTGTGGCCCCACATAAACACCTCAGCTGCTCCTCATAATGAGATAGAGGAGAGAGATGACTGTAAGTCTCTGTCATTTGCCTGCATATGCATTCACCTCTGTGAAAAAGGAGTGGTAGGTTCGTGGTCATTTTTTAGCTTAAGTTTATAGCCTATCAATCTATTCATCAATAAAGAAGGTCAGTTTAAGGCTATTTGAATTGAATTTATTTAATTTGTAACACACATGCTTGTTTAGTTCACTGACTTGTTTTCAGATATTCGCCAGGTTGAAGTTACTTTTTTTTTTAGGAAAACATCTTTTGTTAAAATTATTTTTTTAATTGATGACTATTTGAGACTAATTTATTTATTTATTCTAGTTTGAAGTTATTTTTTTAGTTGACTCATACAGTACTGCTTATTCCACTTACGGTACTTTGTTCTTAAAGAGCTTGTCAAGTTTAATGGAATGTCATTAAGCCGTCATTTTATTCCTATTATACATCTGGGACTGTGTGGTCGGCGGGAGGTGGCATGCCAAAAATCCGGTAATTTTTGAGTGTGTGTGTGTGTGGGGGGGGGGGGGGCTCCAAATAAAATGCCGCTTTGGGCCCCAATTTGGCCAGGGGTGGCCTTGCTTCAAAGCCACCAACATGAGAAGAAAATCAATTCATGTTGGGTCGGGATTCGCTTTTTTCCCCTCGGGATTTCCTTGCATCCATGATCATCTTGAGAGACTGACTGCTTGTGTCCCAAGCAGTCAGTCCATAATGGACCGTTTTGTTTTCAATTTTGATTTCTTTGGCGACCTAAGTTTGGATTAATGGCTGAACGAGGAAGACAAGACAGAAGAAAAAAAGGAGATATGCGCGAGAGTGAAGAGCTGGATCAGCTGAAGAGGTCAGGAAATGAAGCTGCTTGGGGCACAAGTAGTCAGTCTGAGGGGTACAATTATTGTCAGGGCACTACGGCCAGAGCGAGGGGCAACAACGGCCATGGCCGTCGTGGCCGTGGTATAATTCCCACCCTGTACACAGAACCTCAGCACAGGCCCGTTCTTCCCGCAACAGGTGCAGCTGCTCTGACAGGCCTGAGGCCCTGATCTGCTGCAGCAGGTAAACACTGAGGGAACCAGGTGAGTCCATGAGGCTGGACCCAGTCTGACAGGTGCTGCCACCCGGTCCCAGCCAGCAGGGGGCGCCACACGGCTTCACCTTAACTGGGAATGTTAACATGTTGAAGTGTGTTGTTCTTCAGGGTCGTGGCAGGTAAGTCACGGACGAGGGCGGAGCCTTTTCGCTCCAAAACTCACCTGGCAGCCGCCGCACTGCCAAAACTGGAGAAGGGGTGTGTGTGAGGTATCAGTCGTTCCTAAGGCCTAACCTGAACCGCTGACTCCAAAAAGCAGCTGCGCCCCGTTCTGGACCAGCCGCCCCCATCACAGGCTCTTGTGTTTGGTGTGTGTCCCCAGAAGACGTCAAACAGGATGAGTGGGTAGAGGTAAGCCTTTCCAGATAACAAGAAACTTCCAGTAAAACACAAGTACAACACGCACACACTCTCACACACACACACACACACACACACACACAGAGAGAGAGAGAGAGAGAGAGAGAGAGAGAGAGAGAGAGAGAGAGAGAGAGGGAGGGAGACATGGCAAGACAAGGCAGGATGAGTGGGCAGAGGTAAACATTTCCAGATAATATAAAACCTTTCATTGACATTTAATTGACATTTTATTGAGCCGCTCACAACACGGAGCAAATAAAGAGTGGAGCTTCACATCTGTGGCGCCGTGGCCTTGTTTTCCTCAGATTAGCACTAATGATGCTCCATTTTATTCCTCTGCCAACAGCCAGTCATTCAGCCAGAACATACATACACACACACACACACACACACACACACACATATTTGTGACTTTCTCTCAGCCAATTTGACAGACAACAGTTCTTCTGTTCCCCGTACTTTTGTTTTCTCCAGTGAGTCGTCTCATTTCCTGGAAACTTTGAGAGAACATTGACCCTGCACACCCCCCACCACCCCCTCACACACACACACACACACACACACACACACACACACACTGTCCACTGTTGGTCATTCTGCTTTTTATCTGCTCTGTCAGTACTACAGTTTTAATTTCTGGTGAACAACAGAACCTAAACCTCAGATTCTGAAGAAACCGAGTCCAGGAACTGCGTCCAGTTTCTCCAGGTTTTTGCAAAACCTGGAGACAATTCAAATCTGAACAACAAATGTCATGGCTGTTGCTTGGTTGTTTGCCCTGTTCTTTTTTTTTTTTTTTTTTTTTTTTTTTTTGTGTGTGTGTTTGACTGCTCTTATTCTCTGTTTTCTGTAAAGCGGCTTGAGTGGCATGTCAGACATGAAACACTAATAAAATGTATTATTAATGTTACAATTATCATCGTTATTATTAGTAGTAGTAGTCATAGGAGTAGTACTGTTATTATGATCATGATCCTTACATTTTGCAGGCCAGGGTAGACTGTGCTGTCTGTCTGTCTCTTCACACCAACACAGACCCAACTGTCTGTGTGTGTAGAGCCTGACTGTGTCAAAATAAGAAAAGAAAAGAAAAAGAAAGAAAAAAGAGAAAGAAGCTGGGGAGGAAAAGGCAGTGGGAGTGGCTGTTTGATATGAAACAGGACTCAGTCACATCTGCAGCAGAACCAGAGACACGGAGACAGAGAGACAGACCGAGAGACAGACAGGAGCGGCTGAGGCACAGAGATTAGATTAGATTAGAAAGAGAGACAGAGGGAGAGAGAGAGAGAGGGGGAGAGAGAGAAAGAGAGATGGAGGAGAGTCGCGAACCCACGCGGGGCACCGGAGGCTGCTGCAGCGGGAGGAGCGGGCCCGTCCGGAGGAGCAGCGGCCGGCTGAGGCTCGACGCCCCGCAGCTGTGAGTCTGATTCTCGGTTGTGGTTTCACGGTTTGATCCGGTTGATCGGCGTCTCTCACATCTCCGCTGGGTGGGGTGTGGCGGCGTAACTGTTGAGAGCGCACACACACACACACACACACACACACACACACACACACACTAAACTCTCCGTGCACACACATGCACGCGCGCTTCTCGATTGCCCAATCTCCGGCCTGAGCCTTGTGTCCGCTGCTCATTTGCATATTCAGAAATTCTTGCATGCGCTTACCTGAGAAAGTAGAGGCGCTTTCGAGCTGTTTTCAGTAGTTTAGTTTATTTGTTTATTTATTTTGTGCATAAATTATTTAAAGGCAGGAAAAACAATGAATATAAAAAATAATGCTCTCCATCATAACTGTGAGCCACTAGCAGTGTATGTTGGTGTGTGTGTGTGTGTGTGTGTGTGTGTGTGCGTGTGCGTGTGCGTGTGTGTGTGTGTGTGTGTGTGTGTGTGTGGCAGTCAGCTGCACAGGCGGAGGAGAATACACTGGAGGGAGGAAAGGCTGGACTTTATTGGAGTTTTATTTACGTCCTTATTTTTAATTTATAGGCCCGACAGGCCCTTTTACCCAAAACAACAGCGACTGAGTTACTACAGGATTATTACAGGAATATCACAGGAATATTCCAGGCGACAGTGTGAGAGTCAGGTGTCTCTTCATCTCCACTGACAGCACGGCGTTTTCTGTCAGAGGCGGAACAGCTTCATGTCCGACTATGAGAACCATGCAGACTCAACCCTTAAATTACATTGTTACTCCACACATGAGAGAGAGAGACAGACAGACGGAGGTTATGAGCGGTGCTGTACTGCAGCCTCGGGTGTGAACAGCCGAGCTCCTGCATGTGCATGAATGTGAAAGAGCGCACTGTCAGACTGACCTGCACGTCGCCCCGTCGTGGGTCATGTTCCACGTAGCGCTCAAAAATCTTGTTTTTAGATACATCCCATTCTAATTCTTCTAATTCTAATTACTTTTTATACTTTTCAAGAAAAAGGTGTTTTGTTTTAGCTGCTACCCCAAGTTTCCCTGGGTGGCTCAGAAATGACCAGGATGATTTCTTATGGAATCTCATGAGGACGTTTGATCCGTTCAATAGGCTATAGTGCCTGTTTACTGTTTACTTACAGTGTAGGCAGTTATCAAGACTATTTTACACATTATTTTTATATTGTATTATATCATATAGGCTAATGTCGATATTTTCGAAATGTTATTATTGTTGTTACTATCCACTGCATGAACTGTTGTGACAGTAAATTGATAACGTTGCACATTTATTACCACAGGTTGATTGAGTCCTCCTTTCATCACACTGTAGGCCTAACATCATAACACCGGTTGCGGGTGTTGGAAGGGGTGTCAGGAGACGGGAGGCAGGAGGCGGTGTGTCTTAAGCGGTGTGTCAGAGGCGCTGTGTTTGAGGCGCTGTGTCGGGAGACGGGAGAAGGTGTGTCGGAAGCGTCTCGGGAGGCAGGAGGCGGTGTGTCATGACAGGTGTGGGCTTTTACATAAGGTGAGGCACGCCCACTTCTGGTCATTGGGTCAAAACAGCAATAGCCTATGCAATGAATTGTCCACAGACTGAAAGTCAGTAATTATATAGAATAATAACATTTTTATGATATGACAGTGGCAGCAGCATAAAATGACTCACGGGCCGCATGCGGCCCCTGCACCGCTTGTTGAGTGGCTTGCGACTATTCCAGCGTGTGCATTCTATATTGTACATTGGTTAATATTGGTGTAGGCTACCCCTCTCTTGAGAAACTGAGGACTTGACCCCGCAGAGGTGGAGTCGGATTTGCGCCTGTGGCCTAATAGTTTTATTTGTGTGGTAGCCTATTGTTGAGGGCAGCTTGCTAACATTATTATCGGGCGGGTGGGTGTTACAGAATAGAACAAGACAGAGGCATAGGCTAAGGCTCATACAGGAGATGTGCTTTAGATGCTCTCACGGCCGCTGGCCTGCAGTGGAAGGCCACAGAGCAGGAGGGCTGCTAACAGACCCGAATCAAGGCCGGGCTTTAGGGGGCTGGGCCCGCCCTGAGCATCAGCTGGGCCCGCCCTGATCATCAGCTGGGCCCGCCCTGAACGAAAAGCAACGAAAAGCTTTTTATTTATTTTTTTATTTATTTATTTGACACGAAATGTTATACTACTGTCTCTTTAAGTTAAATCCTCCCTCTCTCTCTCTCTCTCTCTCTCTCTCTCTCTCTCTCTCTCTCTCTCTCTCTCTCTCTCTCTCTCTCTAAGTTAAATCTCCGTCACATTAAATCTCTGTGATCACTCGCGGGCTATTCTGCATCTTATTGGCTCACCTGATATTACTTTAACCAATCGAACTCCTCTGGCCTAAATCCTGACCAATCACAGCCAAGGAACGCACCGTTCATGTTCGCGTGCCGCGCGCGGGAGAGATTTAACGGTTAGTCTGTTTAAAAACTTAGGTCGGAGTGAATTAATTAGAAATATGGATGCTAAACAATTTTTAAATTATTTTAGCGAGAACAATGCCGGCCGCTTCACTGTGAGTGAGCCCTGAAGAGGCAGGAAGAAACATGTGAAGTCGGTTGGCTCTAACGCCAGATTACGGTGACGGTGTGGACTTGCTTTAGTTTTCTGACCTGCGAGCCTCCAGGCACAAGGTAGGCTACGGCTCTCTCTCTCTCTCTCTCTCTCTCTCTCTCTCTCTCTCTCTCTCTCTCTCTCTCTCTCTCGTGCAGTTGATCAATTTGGTCGTTTCATTCAAACGGTCCTATTCACAGGATAGAAATAACTCGATGTGTGCAAGTTTAGACATGGATATTTTGCTGATTGTATTGTTCATTATTGTTCTTTATTTTTCAAATGCTGCAAACCCTGTGTTGTTGACAGGTAAAGGTGAATCTATTGATCTGTTGATTGACATGACTGTGGAGTAAACCCTGCTGAGATGCAGCAGGTGAATGTGAACTCTGTGTCAAACATGATACAGGCCATGTTGGCGTCATCACTGTTTTTATTATTTGTAATAATGCGATTATAGGACTATTACCAACAAAATAAATTGTATAATCAAAATGTATTCATACTGTGGGCATTTCACTCTCAAAATATCAAAGTTTTTTGCTAGTATTCTCTCCCTTTCAGCGGAAACACATGAGATCTGACGGTAACTAGTCCTTGTCAGCCAACTTGGGCTGATCATGTTTTCTAGACATCGTGATTTCCCCAAACTGAGTAAATTCCACACACAGCAACACAAAACTGCTCTGCTAGCTCAATCATGTTGGAACTAGAATATCCGCTGGAAAAAATATTTTTTCATGGACTGATAGTTATACTCTTGCCGATTTCTCAGTCATTTTTAATCTAACAGGTGCCGTGACGACTCAGCAGAACAGATTTTGTCTCCAACCAACTTATATGAACAGTTATATTTAAATATAGGCTACTGCTTTCCAGTGTCGGTGCCACAACAAACATCTGTCTTTTCATAAACTCACCAGCAGATGTTTTATTTCAGCTGGGGGTGTGTCACTCAAATTTAACATCAACCCCGATTAATGTGGCTAAGCAGCAAAAGTAAGGACAGTAAGCAGTCACATTAAGGCTGAACAGAGTTATATAATTTCAACCCCACCTTTTGGGGGCTTTTAATAATCACCTTTTCAGGCTGTTATCAATTTACCTCTGAAATAAAGACGACGGTTTTCACAGATGTGTTGATTTATTAAATGTTCACTCAGTGTACAGATGCAAACAAATTGACAAATTAATTCAATCAATGGCCTGGGCAACTCATAAAGACTAAACAAATTAATAACGATTAATAGGCTAATTAATAACTGATAACATTAACACATTAATAACAAGAACAAAGTTACAGCCGCTGACTCCGCATTTCATTCTTTATTATAGAAATTTAAGCTCCATAAAATTCATGGAGGATCTTGTTCAGCTCTTCTTTCCTTACAGGTGAGAAATCAGCTGTTTGCTCGGTGTTTGTCAGGTAGTCTTGTAGACATTTGACGGCCCAAGACGTTGACCGGGCCGTACCGGCTTCATTTCCTGACCTCTCCAGCTGATCCAGCTCTTCACTCGTCACTCTCCCGTTTCTCTCCTTTTTCTCTTCTGTCTTGTCTTCCTCGTTCAGCCATTCATCCAAACTTAGGTCGCAAAAGAAATCAAAATTGACAATAAAACGGTCCATTATGCAGGTGAACAAAGCTGACAGAGGCTTTTGATGCGGGTTTCAGTGAAACGTTTCGTGTTGCCATGGAAACCACACAGACTCGGGCAATAAGATACAGGCGGAGTGATATTTTCAGTGATGAGGTTTTTGTCATTTGAGCACAGCTAGCCGTGCTGTCATGCTCATTTGAGCACATTCTATACGTCTGATTGACCAATCAGATTGCTCGGTTGGATCTACGTGTTGTATAATAGATATTTCATATGCATGCGCTGTGCAATTTGAGTTCTGCTGCGTTAATTGACCCTTGTCCATACCAAGAACCCCACCGCACGTTACTGTCTATCTATCTATCTATCTATCTATGTGTCTCTGTCTGCCTAGATAGATAGATAGATAGATAGATAGATAGATAGATAGATAGATACGTATACTTTATTGATCCCAAACTGAGAAATTCCCACGTTACAGCAGCATCATCAATAAAAAACATAAAATTAAAATTAAGAAGTATATACAATAGAGACTAAATATACTAAATATATACACTAAAGACAATAAGGGCTAAGTATATACAATAAACTAACCTAAGAATATGAGATGTTGAAATGTGAGATATACCGATGGTAATAATAAATATGAAAAATAAAATATACAGATAGTAGATAGGACCAGGACCCTGCATACAACAACATGATAATAATATCAATGTATTTTATTTGTAAGGCACATCTCTCACCCTGAGGCTCTACAGAAGATAAAACAACAATCAAAATAAAAAATATTTCGTGTAAAAAAATTGACCTCCTGATTGTGTCACCACTTTTTTTTTTTTAAACTAGAAACTGTTTTTTTTTTTACATCTCTTGCAAATGCAAATAATTCTTGCAAAAATCTTTAGACTCTCTATACACTAGACACACACACACACACACACACTGAGCTTTCCGTGTGCTTCTCTATTGCCCAATCTTCAGCCTGAGCTCTCGGACAGAGCCTTCTGTCTGCTGCTCATTTGCATGTTCATAAATGTTTGCATATGCTTACCTAATGAGGATTTGGAAGTAGAGGCACTTTTTCAGTCGTTTATTTATTTTGAAAAAGTGGAATAAATTATTTAAATGCAGAAAAAACAATGTGCAGCTGTCTCTTTACAGTTTTTTCCCTGATTGTGTCACCACTTAAAAAAAAAACTAGAGGCTATTTTTTTTGTTTGGCAAAACTACATCTCTTGCAAAAGCAAACAATTCTTGCCAAACTCTTTAGACTCTCTAGACACGACACACACACACACACACACACACACACACACACACACACACACTGTTATGTCCCTGGTCTGGGGGAAACCAGGACACAAAATGTTCAGCCGCCTCTCCCCTCACTTCCAGAACTGGAAACAACAGCCTTACAACACATCAGATTTTTATAAGCAGCTGCTCTTTTATGTTTCTGGCTTCAGAGGTGAGCACGGCACAAAACACCAAACTAAACTTCCCTGTCAAAAAAACAATATGGAATAAAGACAAGGCTCAAAACACATGTGAAAGAAAAGGGGCCTTTCTCTCTGACTAGAACTGCTGCTTGAAAATGAACAAAGTCCAAACAAACAAAGTATTTACAGGTCTCCAGTTACAGAGTCATCTCTGTTTACCAAATTACCAAATGTCACCTGGGCAGGAAAACACCACACACTGACTGGGTTGCTCCCTCTGGTGTAAATCACAAAACTCAACAGAGAGGAAGAGAGAGAGAGAGAGGGCGGCACCAGCTGGTGTTTAAATCCTCCAGGTGACCAATCAGCAAACAGCAAACCCCTCAGCTGATCCAATCAGAGACGTCTGTGTATTCAGAATGAAACACACTGTCAGAAAAAACAGGAGGAAAAGTTTTCCTTTCAATAAAAGCACAGAAGAAGAAAACAAAAACATTTGTTGGAAAAGCCGCTGAGCATCCTGCTGTGTGTGTGAGCGTTATGGTGCCAGGCTGCTGCTGCGGTGCTGTGATGTGGTGATGCTGTGATGCGGTGATGTGATGATGCTGTGATGTGGTGATGCTGTGATGCTGTGATGTGGTGATGCTGTGATGTGGTGATGCTGTGATGTGATGATGCTGTGATGCTGTGATGTGGTGATGCTGTGATGTGGTGATGCTGTGATGTGATGATGCTGTGATGCTGTGATGTGGTGATGCTGTGATGTGGTGATGCTGTGATGCGGTGATGTGGTGATGCTGTGATGTGATGATGCTGTGATGTGGTGATGCTGTGATGTGATGATGCTGTGATGCTGTGATGTGATGATGCTGTGATGTGGTGATGCTGTGATGCTGTGATGTGGTGATGCTGTGATGTGGTGATGCTGTGATGTGATGATGCTGTGATGCTGTGATGTGGTGATGCTGTGATGTGGTGATGCTGTGATGTGATGATGCTGTGATGCTGTGATGCTGTGATGCTGTGATGTGGTGATGCTGTGATGTGGTGATGCTGTGATGCGGTGATGCTGTGATGCTGTGATGTGATGATGCTGTGATGCTGTGATGTGGTGATGCTGTGATGTGGTGATGCTGTGATGCGGTGATGTGGTGATGCTGTGATGTGGTGATGCTGTGATGCTGTGATGTGATGATGCTGTGATGTGGTGATGCTGTGATGCTGTGATGTGGTGATGCTGTGATGTGATGATGCTGTGATGTGGTGATGTGATGATGCTGTGATGTGGTGATGCTGTGATGTGATGATGCTGTGATGTGGTGATGCTGTGATGTGATGATGCTGTGATGTGATGATGCTGTGATGTGGTGATGCTGTGATGTGATGATGCTGTGATGTGGTGATGCTGTGATGTGATGATGCTGTGATGTGATGATGCTGTGATGTGGTGATGCTGTGATGTGGTGATGCTGTGATGCTGTGATGTGGTGATGCTGTGATGTGGTGATGCTGTGATGTGATGATGCTGTGATGTGGTGATGCTGTGATGTGGTGATGCTGTGATGCGGTGATGTGGTGATGCTGTGATGTGGTGATGCTGTGATGTGGTGATGCTGTGATGTTGTGATGCTGTGATGTGGTGATGCTGTGATGTGGTGATGCTGTGATGTGATGATGCTGTGATGTGGTGATGCTGTGATGTGGTGATGCTGCGATGTGATGATGCTGTGATGCTGTGATGTGGTGATGCTGTGATGCTGTGATGTGATGATGCTGTGATGTGGTGATGCTGTGATGCTGTGATGTGATGATGCTGTGATGTGGTGATGCTGTGATGCTGTGATGTGGTGATGCTGTGATGTGATGATGCTGTGATGCTGTGATGCTGTGATGTGATGATGCTGTGATGTGGTGATGCTGTGATGCTGTGATGTGGTGATGCTGTGATGTGATGTGGTGATGCTGTGATGCTGTGATGTGATGATGCTGTGATGTGGTGATGCTGTGATGTGATGATGCTGTGATGTGATGTGGTGATGCTGTGATGCTGTGATGTGATGATGCTGTGATGTGGTGATGCTGTGATGTGGTGATGCTGTGATGTGATGATGCTGTGATGTGGTGATGCTGTGATGTGGTGATGCTGTGATGTGATGATGCTGTGATGTGGTGATGCTGTGATGTGGTGATGCTGCGATGTGATGATGCTGTGATGCTGTGATGTGGTGATGCTGTGATGCTGTGATGTGATGATGCTGTGATGTGATGATGCTGTGATGTGGTGATGCTGTGATGTTGTGATGCTGTGATGTGGTGATGCTGTGATGTGATGATGCTGTGATGCTGTGATGTGATGATGCTGTGATGTGGTGATGCTGTGATGCTGTGATGTGATGATGCTGTGATGTGGTGATGCTGTGATGTGGTGATGCTGCGATGTGATGATGCTGTGATGCTGTGATGTGGTGATGCTGTGATGCTGTGATGTGATGATGCTGTGATGTGATGATGCTGTGATGTGATGATGCTGTGATGTGGTGATGCTGTGATGTTGTGATGCTGTGATGTGATGATGCTGTGATGCTGTGATGTGGTGATGCTGTGATGTGATGATGCTGTGATGCTGTGATGTGGTGATGCTGTGATGCTGTGATGTGGTGATGCTGTGATGCTGTGATGTGGTGATGCTGTGATGTGATGATGCTGTGATGTGATGATGCTGTGATGTGATGATGCTGTGATGCTGTGATGTGATGATGCTGTGATGTGATGATGCTGTGATGTGGTGATGCTGTGATGTGGTGATGCTGTGATGCTGTGATGCTGTGATACGGTGATGTGGTGATGCTGTGATGCTGTGACAGAGTGATGGCTCAGTACCCGCTGCCGTGTCTCCAGCAGGAATGGAATTAATCCAAATAAGTGCTAAATGTTTTTATCCAGGCAGCAGAGCCACCACAGCTGTGTGTCCAGCTGCATCTGAACCAGAGCAGCAAAAACCATTTAAAACACATTAAAACCAGTTATAATCATGTAAAGGTCAAGCTGAAAGGGACCTCATAAAGACATATTATCAAGGACGTTATGGATGATATGAAGGGACATAATGGATGTTATGAAGCGATCACAGATATCACATCCATTAGAAAGTGATAACTTGTTTTGACTGTGAGGATTTGTTATATAGAAGAACATCTTATTATTTTTTTTTTGTTTGTTTGTTTTCCAGAGGTACTTCAGGCCTAAACAGCAGAGACATTAAGGGCTTTATGAGTTATTTTCAACAGAGGAGCTAAAAGGAAGTTTCCGTGTGTTCTGCAGAGATCCAGTCACAGAACATCTTAGAGCCGAACACATGTGACAAGAAGGACGAAGAGCAGCGTCTCTGTCTGTATCATGAAGCTAAGAGGATAAGGTTTGCTTTTTTCTTTTCTTTTTTTCTTTTATCTTGGCTCAGGGAAAAACCAAAGTGCGAGTTCCAGATGAACAGGATGTGATCTGTCACGGAGGATT
>NC_043987.1:34867036-34899536 GCF_902150065.1 Myripristis murdjan | reverse complement strand
AACAAACCAATGAAAACAGCCTGAGTCATGTCGTGTCTGAGGAGCCTCGCCACGGCTGAATGCCATACCAAAAAAAAAAAAAAAACAATCATCTGGCGAAAAATGGCATCCTGATGTGATTCATGAATTTGTTGATTTAGCCAACAAACGTTTTGGGAAAGTAGCGAGTCGACAGTTTGTCCTCCAGGGAATCTCTGCATCTTTATAAAAATATTTTTACTTTTAGAGGAAAAAATTGCAGTCTGGATATTACAGCTGGTCCCATTCTGAGTTTGATGTTGTTTGTCCAGAAGTGAACTCGTCTGATTGGTTGGCAGGTGGAACTGGAGGCCGGGAAGCCCCTCCCCTTTTTCTACGGAGACCCGCCCCCTGAGCTAATCAGCACCCCATTGGAGGAGCTGGACCCCTACTACCAATCACAGGAGGTCTCTCACACACACGCACACACACACACACACACACACACACACACACACACACTTCACCAGGGGTGTATTCAACGCAGACACACCAGTATGTAACGTCAAGCTAACAGAAACGATAAACATCTGAACAACCTGATGCATTACACAGCTTTGCAAGTATGGAAGCCCAGAGGGCCATTCTCCTGGCGATTGTAACTGAAGAACCGTCTGAGCAGGACATTACATTGCCATATTATTATTATTATTATTATTATTATTATTATTATTATTGAGAAAAACAATAAACTATGTTTGATTTATCAGTATAGTTAACACATACGTGTGCTTTTACCTCCTCAAATGATGGGCAACATTTTAAACAGAGGCTGCACTAATATAGCAACTTGGACGCCATAACAGAGCTCTAGTGTTTTAAATCACGGAGGCTTCAATACAGGCTGATGTTGATTGGATAACACCTGTGACACGCCCACAAAACAGAGGAAAACTACCTCCAAGGCATGTTGCTCTGTTACAAAACGTTACGACCAAACACACCGTTCAGTGAGACGTCACACAACGTTACGTAACGTAACGTCGTTGAATACACCTCTGATCATGTCCTGCTGAATCTCTACTGAGCATGTGCAGCTGTCGGCAGAGATAGGACAGGAGTGGATGTCTCACTCGTCAGCTACTTTCGTCATCCCCTCTCCACTTTGAGAAAAAACTCAAAGTCATAAATTTATGGGTAAAAAATCAGATATTTTCTGAAATTAACCTGGTAAATTTACAAGAAAGAACTCACAAATTCATGAGAAAGAACCCTCTGAAACTAGTTGTCCTCCTCCTGTGGGATTCAGTCAGAAGAAAATCCTGCTGGTTAGAGTCCAGAATCACAATCTTCTCCTCAGCATCTGGACTCTGAAGTGACTCGGGTCTGTTCAGAAGAAAATTACACACTAATTTTCAAATGTTTTTTCCTCAAAAATTTGTGATTTTTTTTCTAAAAAATTTTCAACTTTGATCTCAGAGGATATCCACGTTTTTTTTTTTTTGTTTGTTTGTTTTTTTTTTTTCTGGTAAATCTTTGACTTTAATCTTGGAAATTCTGAGTTTTTCTCTCTGAATATTACCTTCCCCCTGCCCTGGCTCTGTGGCCCTGAACACACCTCTGTATCAGACTGAGCCGGAGGCCTTTAGAAGTCTCCATTTAAAACAGATTCAATGAAACACGTTCAGAGTGGAACACGTCGTTTTTTGTCCAGAGTCGATGTTGAAAGTTGGTGACGAGTGAGACATCTCGCTCCTGTCCCGTCTCTGCTGGCTGCTGCACATGCTCAGTGCCAACAGGAGCGGGACGAGCTGGACCCCTGACCTCTGACCCCTGACCCCTGACCTCTGACCCCTGACCCCTGACCCTGTGTGTGTGCAGACCTTCATCGTGGTGGCTAAGGGGAACGTGGTGCACAGGTTTGACGCGGCGCTGTCCTGCTTCCTGTTGGGTCCGCTCAGCGGCGTGAGGACGGCCGCCATCAGGCTCCTCGTCCACCCATATCCTTCCCCCGCCGCCGCGCTGCGCTCTGATTGGCTGATGCAGTCACCGTCACGCTGTTTCACAGCTGCCGGCCGACCTTGTATCTGGATGTCAGCTTGTAGGATTTGTTTTGTAACGGCAAATATTCAAAACATGAAAATTACCAAATCTGACTGCGACAGTATTTCCTGTGAAATTGTTATTTATTATTTGATGAAAAGTTCTTATTTTTATTTTGCTTTTTTCATTATTTTATTATTTTTATTTGTGTTTTTATTTTACTAAATAATGTATTTTACAAACTAAGCTGAACAATTAAACTATTATTATTATTATTATTATTATTATTATTATTATTATAGCACCAAAACACTACTAGTAGTACTATAGTAGTACTGCTGTAATTAATGTTGTGTGTTTTCTGTAGTATTTTTTGTAGTTTAATGTAACTTTAACTTCATAGATTTTACTCTGTGTCGAACTGTTGTGTAGTACAGACTCACCTGTCTCACCTGTCAGACTGTCTCACCTGTCTCACCTGTCAGACTGTATCACCTGTCTCATCTGTTAGACTGTCTCCCCTGTCAGACTCTCACCTGTCACCCTGTCTCACCTGTCAGACTGTCTCACCTTGTCTCATCTGTCAGCCTGTCTCACCTGTCAGACTGTCATCCATCAGACTCTCACCTGTCAGACTGTCTCACCTGTCAGACTGTCTCACCTTTCAGCCTGTCTCACCTGTCAGCCTGTCTCACCTGTCAGCCTGTCTCATCTGTCAGCCTGTCTCACCTGTCAGCCTGTCTACCTGAGCCTCACTAAACTTCTTCTTTAACTCAGAGAAACTTTCTTCAGCGTCTTCATGATGGTGACGATCCTCCTGCACTTCGTCCTGATGGCCTCAAGCTGGCAGCCAGGCTGGGGGGAGGCTCCAGAGTGGGTCTCACACACACACACACACACACACACACACACACACACGTCTTTATTGGTGAGGGTTCAGGTGTCTTCCTGAAGGAGGGCGACTCCTGCTGCACCTGCGACAGGTGAAGGATTCTGATTGGACAGTTGGTCAGGTGGAAGTGCTCTGCATTCCCAAAACAATGAGATGCAGCTCCAGAGATTTTCAGTCCTGAAGCTGATTAACGAACATACGTTGATGAGCAACACAGAGCGATGAGGAAGACGTGCAGGGAAAAGCTGCGTCAGTGCAGCAACATCTGATCAACCTTAAAGGAACATTCCAACATTTCTCTGCCTTCCCCAGACCGGGACCACATGTTGGACACCACTCTCTCCTCTGGACGTCCAGAATAGCCTTTTGAATTGCTGACGGGACAGGACAGCACAGAGAAATAGATGCACAGAAGCTAAAATTCGGTGCTGCATATTCTAACACACACAGCGCAAGACACATTTACAAATTTACAAATTTAATCCTGAGATTATAACATCAAGCTTTTTCTCATAACTTTACCACTTTAATCTCAGAGAATGTCCAAGTTTTTTCTCAGAATATTACCCTCCACCCCCAGCTCTGTAATGTGTGTGTGTGTGTGTGTGTGTGTGTGTGTGTAACAGTAGCAGCAGCAGCACCCGTTAGCTCATACCTCTGCTGCACCTTTGTGCCTGTAGGTGTGTGTTGTCAGGGTTAGGAGTGTGTGTCACAGTGTCTGTTGCTGTGTGTGTGTTACAGTGTGTGTTGCTGTGTGTGTGTTACAGTGTGTGTTGCTGCGTGTGTGCAGGTACGTGTTCACAGCCGTCTACGTGTTTGAGGTGGTGGTGAAAGTGCTGTCCCGGGGTTTCTGCGTGGGACGGTTCAGCTTCCTCAGGGACCCGTGGAACTGGCTGGACTCCGTCCTCATCCTCCTGACGTGAGAGCAGCTGCTGTCCTGTGGGCCGACTCGCTCGGCCTTCAGACGCCCGTTTGGGGGGGATTCTGTCCTGTAGGGCCCTCAGATATTTTTGGTTTGTGTTGAGAATTAAAAGCTCGCTGATCTGACCTTTAAATATTATTTTAGTCATGACAAATATAAAAAATACAGTGTTATTGTAATTTATTTTTATTTTTATTCATGTAAGTATTTATTTTTGCAAATTTTTAAGGCCCTCCAACACTCCCCTCCCTGAAATTTTCTGTTTTTTTTTTGTTTTTTTTTTCTAATTTTCAGCTGTGGGCTTAACTGTTTTGCTGTCACACTTGAACTCTGACAAGTCATGGTGAGAATAAACCAGAAAGAAGAAAATGTTCATACTTTTTTTTTTTAATTAAATTAAATTAAATTAAATTAAATTACAATTCATGAAATTTAACTGCTCCTCATTTTGCTGCAGACTGCCTGGAAGATCCTCCACCAGCGTGATAGCCACAACATCAAAATATCAAAATGTTCATGTAGTTAATCAAGTCAGTTCTGAAAAATAATCAGACAGGAAGCACTTCATGTTTTTTATTTGTCGAGACAGACAAATAAAAAACAAACAGGATGACAGGTTGAGGTGCATGAAGTTAATCTCTCTCTCTCTCTCTCTCTCTCTCTCTCTCTCTCTCTCTCTCAGGTGTGTGAGGTTCTGGGTATACATGGGAAATCTTTCTGCACTGAGGACTTTCAGAGTTCTCCCATTCCTGTCGACAGTCACCCCAGGTGTGTGTGTGTGTATTTATATATCTGTGTGTATACATATATACATGCATATATACATATACATGTATATTCATTCATTCATATATACACATATATATGCACATATATCGTCCTGATACCCGAGGAAAAAAAGTGTCTTCCAATTTAACTTTTTTTGTGATTTCTTGTCTATTTAGAGTTAAAACAACAACTCACAATTTAGAGTTTCACAAAAATATTTTTATTTTAGATTTTACAGTACGTCAACTGTAGTGGATTTTACTGTAAAAAACAGATAATTTTAAATTTAAATAAAAAAAACAATCAAATAACCACATTTAATCAATTATAGACAGTCAATGTCATTAACAAGAAAATATATAATTTTCATAAGTAAAAACCAATAGCTAAACAATATTAGGCTTCTTGTTTCTTTTTTCATGACGTCCGTTTTTCTGCAGCTGCCATTTTGGCTCAATAGAAAGTGGGTGTTTCCCTCATCCCACCTTATCACATGAGATATCACTGGAAAGGCCTGGATTTCCTCTGTACACCAGGACTTGATAGTGAGGCTCAAATGAGTAAAAGGATATAGACGATCAACTGATGTCCACTACAGAGGACATCATTGAATAGGCTGGGTCTCAGGAGGATATATACATGTATGTGTGTGTGTGTGTATATGTATATATGAATATATATGTATATATATATATATATATATATATATATATATATATATATATATATATATATATATATATATATATATATATATATATATATACACACACACATATATATACATATATATACATATACATATACATATATGTACAGTACAGGCCAAAAGAAGGTGAAATAACTGAAAACATGTTTTATATTCGAGTTTCTTCAAAATAGCCACCCTTTGCTCTGATTACTGCTTTGCACACTCTTGGCATTCTCTCGATGAGCTTCAAGAGGTAGTCACCTGAAATGGTTTTCACTTCACAGGTGTGCCTTATCAGGGTTAATTAGTGGAATTTCTTGCTTTATCAATGGGGTTGGGACCATCAGTTGTGTTGTGCAGAAGTCAGGTTACTACACAGCCGACAGCCTTATTGGACAACTGTTAAAATTCATATTACGGCAAGAACCAATCAGCTAACTAAAGAAAAACGAGTGGCCATCATTACTTTAAGAAATGAAGGTCAGTCAGTCCGGAAAATTGCAAAAACTTTAAATGTGTCCCCAAGTGGAGTCGCAAAAACCATCAAGCGCTACAACGAAACTGGCACACGTGAGGACCGACCCAGGAAAGGAAGACCAAGAGTCACCTCTGCTTCTGAGGACAAGTTCATCCGAGTCACCAGCCTCAGAAATCGCAAGTTAACAGCAGCTCAGATCAGAGACCAGATAAATGCCACACAGAGTTCTAGCAGCAGACCCATCTCTAGAACAACTGTTAAGAGGAGACTGCGCCAATCAGGCCTTCATGGTCAAATAGCTGCTAGGAAACCACTGCTAAGGAGAGGCAACAAGCAGAAGAGATTTGTTTGGGCCAAGAAACACAAGGAATGGACATTAGACCAGTGGAAATCTGTGCTTTGGTCTGATGAGTCCAAATTTGAGATCTTTGGTTCCAACCGCCGTGTCTTTGTGAGATGCAGAAAAGGTGAATGGATGGATTCCACATGCCTGGTTCCCACTGTGAAGCATGGAGGAGGAGGTGTGATGGTGTGGGGGTGTTTTGCTGGTGACACTGTTGGGGATTTATTCAAAATTGAAGGCACACTGAACCAGCATGGCTACCACAGCATCCTGCAGCGACATGCCATCCCATCCGGTTTGCGTTTAGTTGGACCATCATTTATTTTTTAACAGGACAATGAGCCCAAACACACCTCCAGGCTGTGTAAGGGCTATTTGACCAAGAAGGAGAGTGATGGAGTGCTGCGGCAGATGACCTGGCCTCCACAATCACCAGACCTGAACCCAATCCAGATGGTTTGGGGTGAGCTGGACCGCAGAGTGAAGGCAAAGGCGCCAACAAGTGCTAAACACCTCTGGGAACTCCTTCAAGACTGTTGGAAAACCATTTCAGGTGACTACCTCTTGAAGCTCATGGAGAGAATGCCAAGAGTGTGCAAAGCAGTAATCAGAGCAAAGGGTGGCTATTTTGAAGAAACTAGAATATAAAACATGTTTTCAGTTACCGTATTTCACCTTTTTTTGTTAAGTACATAACTCCACATGTGTTCATTCATAGTTTTGATTCCTTCAGTTAGAATCTACAATGTAAATAGTCATGAAAATAAAGAAAACGCATTGAATGAGAAGGTGTGTCCAAACTTTTGGCCTGTATTGTATATACTTATCCTATATACATACACAGATATATCAACTATGTTTTTTTTTTTAACTTAATTTGACTTCACAAAATATTTTGTTAGCAAATTTTTTGGTAACCCCTGAAATAAACAACACAACGTGTCAGGAACGTGTTCGTTTTTCTCGTCATTTCGTCTTCGTCCTCCTCCTCCTCTCACTGTCTCTCTCTCCCTCTCTCAGGTCTGAAGACGACAGCGGGGGCTCTCGTCCAATCGGTGAAGAGGCTCGGTGATGTCATGATCCTGACGGTGTTCTTCCTCAGCGTCTTCGCTCTGATTGGCCTGCAGCTCTTCATGGGAAACCTGCGGCACAAATGTGTCATCTGGCCGATCGACCTCAACACGTCAGAGCCCTTCTCGTTCCAGGAATACATCACCAACACCAGTAACTGTCCCAGAGGGGAGGAGGGTGTGGGTGTGTGTGTGGGTGTGTGTGTGTGTGTTTACTTTATTAAACTATTGTCTGTCTGTCTCCTAGCAAACCAATACTACCTTCCTGGTCAGTTGGATGCTCTGCTGTGTGGGAACAGCTCTGATGCTGGGTAGGTTCACATGAATTATAATATATTATTATAATATCATTATTATTGTTGTTGTTGTTATTGTTGTTGTTCTCCCTCCTGTTACCTTCAAATATACTCACATTTTTATACCAATTTATACCTCCAGAAAAGGATTTAATAAAAATTGTTAGACAAGTACTTTATGTGTTTTGTTGATGATGCCCCCTACAGGTGTGTTATTATGTTACAGGTGAGGGTTCTAAAGCAGAGGGAGGTTTTCTGTCATGCTCCAGTTGCTCCGTGTCCAAATCGGCTAAAACAAACGTGTGTGACATGTTGACATTTCTTCTGTTCTGTGCAGCCGAAACAGGCTGGAGGTCAAACTGACCCACAGAGACACTGAGGGGACAAAACGTGTCCAGGACCCTGAAAACACATCATCATGTTCATTTTATGTTTAGCCAGTTTTCCCCATTAAGTTAGGAAAAGTTACAAAATATGAGGGGAAAAAGATGTTAATCATGTATTTAGACATGTTAAACTCTGCATGAGGTCAAAGTGACCCCAAAGACAACAGGAGAATTATTACTGTTGTTATCATTATTGTTGTTGTTGTCATTATCTTGTCATAGGCAAAATTAACAACCCGAACTGACAAACACTCAAACTAAACACTTTTTCTGTAAATTTATATATTTTAGTCAGTTTTGTAAGTACACAAAATCATTTCATTTTTCATTTATTTTTCTCAAGTCTAATTTTAATTTTTATTTGTTTATTCAACTGTTTTTCACATCTAGTTTTAGGTTTCACTTTAGTTTTAGCGAACCATAGATGGGTTAGGGTTAGAACATAAGACTTCATGTTAGTAGTAGTAGGTGGTAGTAGTAGTAATGCTGTTGTTATTATTGTTTTTTTGTGTTCAGGATGTGTCCAGAAGGCTACACTTGTATCAAGGCAGGAAATAACCCAAACTACGGATTCACCAACTTCGATTCGTTTGGTTGGGCCTTCCTCTCTGCGTTCAGACTGATGACATGGGACTTCTGGGAAAATCTCTGCATGCTGGTTAGTAAAACTCACCAGCCGGTTAGCCATTCACAAAACATGCTCATGCTAGGAGCAGCTCCTGACTTGGTTTGGTTTGTGAATTTACACATACAAATAACTAAATAGTAGCAGGGAAATAAGAGGGAGAATCAGCTTAAAAACCCTCAAGTTGCTTGAAAAGTTGCAGGCAGCATATCACTGGAGATATTTAGACACACATATTTGTATGTGTCATACCAATAATTTTAAACAATAAGAGAAACAAACAAAATATATAGGGTTTAGTTTAGTCTTGCAAATGAACTGAAATGTCCCTGTCTGTCTGTCTGTCTGCAGACTTTGCGTTCAGCTGGTAAGACCTATGTGATCTTCTTCATGATCATCACCTTCCTGGGTTCCTTCTACCTGTTGAACCTCATCCTGGCGGTGGTGGTCATGGCGTACACCGAGCTGAACGAGGGCATCGCAGCTGAGGCCAAGCGGAAAGAGGACGAGTACAACCAGATCCTGAAGGCACTGAAGAAGAGAGAGAAAGAGGTGAGACAGACTTCTTATTAGGATTCACTGCGTAGGACTCACTAGAATTGGCTAGGACTTCCCAAGACTGACTAGGACTGCCTAGGACTCACTAGAATTGGCAAGGACTGCCCAGGACTCATTAGGACTGCCTAGGACTCTCTTGGAGTGCCCAAGACTGACTAGGACTGCCTAAGACTCACTAGGACTGCCTGAGACTCTCTTGGACTGCCCAAGACTGACTAGGACTGCCTAGGACTCACTAGGACTACGTAGACTCACTAGGACTGCCTAGGACTCTCTTGGACAGCCCAAGACTGAGTAGGACTCACTAGGACTGCCTAGGACTCTCTTGGACTGCCTAGGACTCTCTTGAACAGCCCAAGACTGACTAGGACTGCTTAACACTCACTAGGACTGCCTGGGACTCTCTTGGACTGCCCAAGACTGACTAGGACTGCTTAAGACTCACTAGGTCTGCCTAGGACTCTCTTGGACTGCCCAAGACTGACTGGGACTGCCTAGGACTCACTACGATTGCCTAGGAATGACTAGGACCGCCTAGGACTACGTAGGACTGACAAGGACTGACCTTGACACTGTTTAGGACTGACAAGGACTGCCTAGGACTCAGAAGAACTGCCTAGGACTAGCAACGCCTAGAACTAACCAGAATTTCCTAGGATTTACTAGGAGTGCCCTAGACTCACTAGGATACCGTCGCATTGACTAGGATTGACTAGGACTTACTGGGACTGCTTAGGACTGCCTGGGACTAAAAAAGTAAAGATGCTGTTCCCCACCCATGGTGCATTCCACCTCCCCTCTCCCCAGCAGAAAGTCAGCAGAGCTAACACCGCTGGTCCAGAATCTGGAATAAAGAACGCAAAGAGAATTGGCGTTAATATAGTTTTGTATTTTTCATTCGTATTTATTTTTGTTTTGTTCTTAAATTTTTGTTTTCAGTTCAGTTTAGTCTCAGTTGAGTCTCCAGAATGGGTTCTCTGGTCCCGGTTGAGTTGTTCTTGTGTGAAAATGTTGAGTTGGAGTCGAGTTGTTCTTGCTGTCAGTGTCAGTGGGAGTTAGTTGTTTTATTCTAATCTGGCTGCTGTTTGTCAGATTAGCTCTTCACTTTATGAAGGCAGAGACTCCCAATCACTGCGATGGACTGGCGACCTGTTCAGGGTGTTTCACTGCCTTCGCCCTATGAGCGCTGGGATAGGCTCCAGCACCCCCCCGCGACCCTAGTGAGGATAAGCGGTTTAGAAGATGAATGAATGAATGAATGAATGAGACTCCCAATCATGTCCACGTCCCAGTCTCAATAAACACCAGCACCAGCGCCTGACAAATTTGACCAAATTTACTTTAGTTGGTTTTGTAAGTTTTTTGTAAGTCTATTTTTTATTTTTCTATTTCCGTTAACTAAAATGTTTTTTCAACTCCAGTTTTAGATTTTCTGTTTAGTTTTAATTAACTATAATAACCTTGTCGGCAGCTACACTCCGAGTCAGACAACACCCCACAAGACCCCCTTGGAAGAAAAAGCAAAAAAAAATGAAGTGGGCGTGGCCTGTGAAGTGGGCGTGGCCCAATCAGTGTGTGAGATTAATATGATGTTTCTTAGCCTGCAACAAAGCTTACATCTGAAGCTTGTGTGTTATGCTAATCCATTGGGAAGTTCTGTGATTGGACATATAGGCCACGCCCAGTGCCACGCCCCCTTCTGGCCAAGGGGCATGAAAAGTTTGGCACTAAAGCAAATCAAATATGAATTGCAAGCAGATTAAAGGTGTGTGTGTGTGTGTGTGTGTGTGTGTTTGTGTTTTCATCATGCAGGCAGCCTGTGGGCACAGTGCATCAGCTGAAGTCAAGACCCATGAGCAAGGACACACTGTTGTGGATGGTAGACACACACACACACACACACACACACACATAAACACTACATGCTTTTTTTTTTTCCAGCTCAATTTTTTTTGGTCCCTGTGATGCAGAATATGTGCAGAAGTGATGGTTCATTTATTTGTTGCAAGTGCATCATTTTGCAGTCTCGCAAGTATTGCACGTACAATTGTCGGCACAAGGTAAAGTTCTTACTTGCTTTTGTACCAATAATACCAGCTGCTCCTCCTTTCATATTGATGGAGGCCCTCCTCCAGTATCACTGGACGGCTGGATCCAAAATGACAGCGTTGTGTCAGAAAGTCAACATTGTTAAACTCTTGGTGGTCAGAAAAAAATATTCAGTGCAGAAAAAACACTCAGAAGAGTGTACATACACAACGCCGGGGGGGTAGCTGTCGTTTCAGAAGTGAGCGGGATGAAATGTTGAAGAGTCATGGCATGTTCAGACCAAACGTGAAGCGAGTTTTTAATGTGGCGTGATTACATACAAGGTCAATGCAAAGATGTGAATAGACGCATATTTGTGCGTGTCCGCGCTTTGTGTTTGGCCTGAACATGCCATAAGACATTTTTTCTATAACAAAACCTTAAATCAACAGGTTTGTGCCACTTCCATTTTGTGCTTATAATTATTTGCCTGCACATGCTCCAGCAGCTTGGACAGACGCAACACATATAGACTGACGCTCAGAAACACTGTTTTCATTGAAGAATAAATGTACTTACCTGGTCTAACATTTCTGTCTCTGTCACGTAGAATCAGGCAGAGCACCAGCTTTCTCCTCCATGTTGGTGCCATCTGACTAATGGATCCTTTGTGTCTGCAGCAGAGAAGGAGAAAGACCGGAGGACCTGCCCGTCATGTTGCTATGACTTCGCCGGCGGCGTCCTGAAGTGGAACTGCTGTGGTTGTTGGCGCCGGGTCAAACAGCGGCTGCACGCCTTCGTCATGGATCCGTTCTTTGACCTTGGAATCACCATCTGTATGATCGTCAACACCATCTTCCTGGCCATGGAGCATTACCCCATGACGGCTGCATTTGATGAAATGCTGAATATTGGAAACCTGGTCAGGAAAAACCCTCAACTTTCAACCTTCATTCAGTGACTCTGACTAGCCAGTGACCACATTAAACACATTTCTGTTAAAATACTTAAAAGCAGGGAAAAAATACGCCTCCTAAGGGAAATCAGATGTGCATCTGTGTAAATTAAGTTAAAAATTCAAATACTGATACCTCAGTGGCCTTTTACCCTGCACTGAGCCCTTCACTCTGCATGATATTCATGGTCTGCTCTCAAACCAGCCAAATGATCGTAATATCTCATGAGAGGAAAGACAGAACTAAGTTTGCCCATCTCCTATGTGAGATATTAAGTTGGATGTACAAGATATTATCTCGATTTTAAAAATAGCACGCACACGCACACATACACAAACACACAAATGTGATTCCAAGTTAACAATGTTTATTGAAACAGTGAATTTAAAGATCAAATCAGCGATGTTGGTTTGATGTCACAGTTCTTGTGAACTGCATCTGATCGCTGCCTGAGCCATTTAAGCATTTACCTTAATACTTTAAAAACAGATTTAATATTTAACTCTACAGGGCAGAATATCTTCAAATGGGGGTCTGCTGCTTACTGAAAGTCAACTTGGGGGTCCACAGCTGGAAAACGTCAGAGTCTTTGCTCTTTATAACACCTTGCCGTTGTAAAATCAGCCACTTGTGACGTGACAAGCCGAGTCACAGCTCAAGTCCAGCTTTTCTGTGTGACGTTTTAAAAGTTGTTTTGTCTCATCCTGAATCTTTTGTGTAGACAGTGCAGGAGGAAGAGAAATGTCAGTCCACCTTCAGATTTAGGCCCTTAACCCTCTAAATCTTCTTTTTTCTCCACCAGGTCTTTACAGGAATCCTCGTGGCTGAGATGCTCCTCAAGCTGCTGGCCATGGACCCGTACTACTACTTCCAGGTCAGACTCCACCCACCTGCTGTCACTTTATCACCCCTCTCCAAACAGCTGACAGCTAATTTAATTGGGACAACTGGGTAAACATGTATTATTAGGGGCCAGGCAGCCTAAGCTGCCAGGACCCTCTTGTATTCCTGCGTGTTCTCCTTTTTCTTCTTCATTCTTTCTTCCGAGGAAGTCCTACTTCCCATGCATGAAAACTCACCAAACTTTACACAAAGGTCCACTCCCATGCCAGATTTCCTCAGCTGCAAACACAAGCCAATAGTCCTGATGGTGGCGCTATAGCAAGCCTCTAAATTTCAAAACTTTGAAAATTTATAATAAATCAACTATATGTGCTACAGCTTTGCAACTTTCATAAAAATGTAGCCCCAATACTGAAGAAACTTTTGTGCACTTTACACTTAAACATCAGTTTTTCACTTATGGAGCAATCAGTCATTGTTAAAAACAAATTACCAACATCTTCATACTGTCTAGATGCAATATGTGTATTTTCAGATTTTTGTCTTAATGACTGATTGACCATTCCTGCGCAGCAGCTGTAATTATGTGTAAATTTGAAGGTAACAGGAGGGTTAAATTTCAATATGAGTTTAGTAGAATATAAAGAAGCCATAAATTGAATTTCAGCAACATGTAAAGCCAGATGCGCCCGCTAGCACTGTGATTGCATATGAAATTTTATTGGCCTGTAGCTCATTCAGTAAAACAGCTCTCCACCAACCAGAACCCTAACCTTAACCCTGTGGGCGTGTCCAAGGACGCCCTCAGCCAACCAGAACCCTGAACCCTGAACCCTGGGTGTGTCTTTGGCCCAGAGTTACTTTTTGCTGCTTTACTGCCACTTCCGTCTGATTTATTTCCAGATTCTCTCTGTTTATGACTGCAGCTCTGATTCCTGACAGGTAAGGTATGCATTAGTGGTGTTTCCAGTGTAACACACCTGTTTTGCTGTTGCTGTGGTTGCAGGTGGGGTGGAACATCTTTGACAGCATCGTAGTCTTCACAGCCGTTCTTGAGCTGGTACTGGCTGATGTGTCTGGCTTGTCTCTGCTGCGCTCCTTCCGCCTGGTTAGTTTGACACTAAAAACACACACACAAAAAAAAAACAATTACTGAAGACCTTTGCAGCAGACAGTTTTTTGTTCTGCACCACCACAACTACTCGTAGTCAGTCCTTCCTATAGGGAAAAACATGCTGCCAAAAAATGAAACAAAAAACAAACAAACAAACAAAAAAAAAAAAATACTGAACTGATTTGATTGGAAAATTGATATGATTCAATCCAATTCAAATTAAAGGTGTGTTATTTTGTCAAGGAAGAATACAGAATGTTAAAATTACAGAATATTAATTCAGCAAAATCAAAGCCAATATTTTTTGTGAATGTTCTTGTCCTTACAAAGAACGTGGTTTACATGTTAACTTTGTGGTCCACCTGCCAGTTATCTCTCGATAATTATATTTATATTTACTAGAGGTGACCAGCCTGTCTACTGGACTAAAAGCATCTACCCGGCACTGCTAGTGTTTATCTGCGTTTAGCGGCTAGTGGGTGATTTGCCACCATGAATACAGTGTTTGTAAACTCACAGGGGCTTCTTAAGTTTTGTTGTCATTGATACAATATCAATGACTGCATTTGCGTGGACTTGAATATCCTGGTTATGAGGTTCCTCTCAGTTTTGATCATATTCAGGATGGGCCTTTACATGAGACACAGAGAAACCAGAGGCCTGTACCATAAAGCTGGATTTCGGCTTAGCGAGCTAACTTCAGGCTTAACCCTGGCTTTTCTGTACCATAAAGGTGGCTTACTTTTTATCGGGCTACGTTGCCGTGGTAACATACGCTGAACACCTAACCTGCTCCGGAGCAGGTTAAGTTCAGGATAAGAGGTAGAAAAGCCCCACCTACTGACCAATCAGCTCTCTTGGAAAATGGCCTGCCCATTTTCCCTTTCTTCTTCTTTTATAAAATTAAAATTAATACATTTTTCAATTCTTCTTGTATTTTTTTTTTTACTTATGACTCTGCACTGTCCAACCAAAAACTGATCTTGTAGACTGATGTAATGATTTTTTAAAAAATGTTTTTGAAAATAAATGAGGGCAATTTAATTCAGAGGGTTAAATAAAAGTCTGATAAAATACAGGCCAGCCTCTGGGCTCCTTTAGGTTTCCATTAGTTTGCTCATATTTAGTATTTAGGCTGGCTGCCCTGAAAAGTCCACATGAGAGTTGGTGCCAAATGCTTTACAGTCTTTAAGTGACAGTGAAATAATATTTTAACCAGCAGAATAAACACGAGGCGTCAGAGGCTTTATAAAATGAAATATCAAAACCAGTTGAATCAAAGTGACAATTCTGCTGAAACTCAAACTGAGGGCAGCGGCCCAGCGAGGGTCGCCCCTCACTGTGAGAGAGGGCCAGTTCCTCTGCAGGAGTGTACGGCTGAGTGGGAGACACATTCATTTACTGAACACACAAATGTTACAGTAGTCACATCTACTCGTGCCGTCATGGAGGGGAAGTCAGATTATTATCCCACTAATTTACGCATTGACACAGGCGGCGATTTTTTTTTCCCAGCATTCCTTGCGGCTTTTGGCAGCTGCAACTGAGTTGCTTTTTGCCTGGATGATTGATTTATATTCCTCGTATTTATTAATGATTTTTGTCTGCTCCTCCGTCGTAAAGTATGTGGCTCGGGTGTATTTTTCCTTGTCTGTGATTGGTCGCATGCAGCAAACTCCGCCCTTTTTATGTGAGCGCGCACAGATCTAGATTGGAAAAGCCTGGGTTGAATTAGCGAGTTGATAGTCAGCTTTATGGTACCGAAAATCCGGAGTGCGGATGTCTGGTTAAGTGAAGCCAGATAACTAAGAGAAAGCCCGGCTATGTTAATCCAGCTTTATGGTACAGGCCTCTGGTTATTCATATCCCGTCCACATGGTTTAAGCAGAACAGAAATACTCCCAGTTACGGATGCATGCGGTCTGTGAGGTTTACAACACACACCTTTAATCTGATGTTCCTCTGTAACTTTTAACCTGTTGAGACCACTTTGGCATAATCTGGTTTCTCAAAACCGGGAAAGGGCTTATTATTATTATTATCATTATTATTATTACTGTTGTTGTTGTTGTTATTTTACATATGCTTAGTTTCTTGTTTCTGTATTAATTGTTGTAATATTTTGTAGAAGTAATGCACATATTGAGACTTAGATAGATAGATAGATTTACTTTATTGATCCCAAACTGGGACATTCTTAATGCACATACTTTTGATACAACTTGTATATAATGCACATACATTTTTTTTTAATTTATAAGACACACATTTTAATATTTCTTATCTCTTTTTATATTTCTTAAAAATAAATTATATTTTTGAGAATTTGAGCAACTGTAACTGACCCGGTTCCCCCTCAGGGATCTGATTCTGATTCTGATTCTGAAGCATCCATGTAAACACAGTCCCTGAATGTCACCGCAGGATGACTCTGCTAATACAAGTACAAGCCACTGACACACCAGGCACCTGTCTGTCTGTCTGCCTGTCTGCCTTTCTGTCTGTCTGTCTGCTCTCCAGTTGCGAGTGTTTAAGCTGGTGAAGAGCTGGCTGCCCCACAGCAGACCATGGAAGATCATAAAGAACTCGTTGGGCGCTCTGGCCAATCTGCTGCTGGTCCTGTTCATCGTCCTCATCATCTTCGCCGAGGTCGGCCGGCAGCTGTTTGGGAGGAGCTACCAAGACTGTGTTTGTAAAATCTCCTATGACTGTGAGCTTCCTCGCTGGCACATGAACGACCTCTACCACGCCTTCCTGATCATGTTCAGGGCGCTGTGTGGAGAATGGATAGAAACCATGTGGGACTGCATGGAGGTCGCAGGTCAGGCCCAGTGTCTGATCTTCTACATGGTGGTCGTGTTCATCTGCAAGCTGTTGGTGAGTCTACTGTCTGTTCAGTAATCAACCTGCCTGTGTGGAAACCAACATGGAAAGGCCTCAAACCTTCATGTTAAGGTATGATAAGAATAACTGTTGTAATAACTATTTGCACAGCACTTTTCGTAGTGCCAAAAAGAAAGAAAACAGATTTTTAAAAACCAGTGCCAGTCAAGGAGGGAAATAGATTAAGCTGCAAACAACACATAATATGCATAAAACACGTTAGCATGGCCTTACAACACATAAAATGCATAAAATAAATAAATAGGAACAAGAGTGGAAAGGGAAAAAAAACTTTAGTTTGGAACTTACACTAGACTTAATATGTTTATCAAATTTTAAGGCAGAATTTAAAATGATATGCATGTCACTTGGGTACGTTTGTTTAATTACAGAGGTCCAAAAATAAAGGTTAGACTGCAAATGGAGTCTGAGGGGCCACAGATGAGGAATTCCGTTTTACTCTCATTTAGCTGGAGGAAGATTTAAGTGTTCCAACTTTAAGGCAGTCATGTAAAAGTCAAAAAAAGACAGTTTAGTCGACTTCAACGTATAGCTGAGTATCATCGGCATATCTGCTCTAGTTAATGTGTTTTCTAAAAACAGGGATGCAAACAGCGCGCCGAAAAGCGCAACTCGCTTTTTTCGTGGCCATTTGGGTGACTTGTGTGAATCGTGCAGATCCGATGATTTTTTTTTTTTAAGGGTGGGGGGTGGGGGTCAACTTATCGATCACAGAATTGCGGCCGGAATCGCGGAATTAGCAAAATAAAACAATCTATTTTTAACGCGGAATTTGACATAATAACAACTGCACCGGCACAGCACTAGCCAAAAAGCAAAGAAACTTTCCAGCTACAGCAGCGCACTGACATAGATTGTCTAACAAAGTGAAGAGTTCCTACTCTGCGCTATTTTCACTGGCTAACAGCTGCACACTGGCTTAGCTTGTCTATTCAGAGAAGAGGTATCACTTCGGCTTATTTTTCATATTCAATCTGTGTTATCACATGCATACTACTGCTCATTCATTGGTAGTTGAATTGTTAGGTCTGTTTGATAAGCAATTTACATTTTTAAAACAAATAATAATTTAACATATTGTTAAAAAAGTAAGTAAAAAAAATAAAAATGTCTGGAGTCACGCTTACTGGTAAACATCCACTCCTTCAAGATAATTTATTATGTTCTACAACTCATAAATATACACTAACACTACATACTGACTTTGAGTAACATATCTCTAACATACCCCCTCTAACATATCAGTCTGAGAGCATAGCAGAGCAATGCAAATGTAACAAAACTGGTGTACTTTTTCATGAATATTTAAAAATTATAGGATTATGTTTGTTTGTGGTTTAAAATAAGTTTTGTCACCTGTCCCTGTTCTCTTGTGCTGTTGCTTGGCTCGTTCCGTTCAGCTTCTGTATGTTAGCTGTCTCATTCAGACAGCATTCCCCTTCTTATTTGCCCTATTAAATGAACTGAGCACATTCAAACATGATAAAGTTCAGTCCATGAACAATCTCATGTTCACTGAACAGGAGGCTGATTGAAAACAGAGAGACTGAGTTCAGACCCAGCCGTCTTGAAAAGACATGACAGACTGCTTCCTACCACTCACACAAACTTGGAAATTATGCAGGCAAAATCTGTTTTTGTGAATTATATAGTTTTTTGTACACATTTGTTTGAAAAAAAAGAAAAAATTGACAGCTAAAGATGCGCATCTTCCTTCGGGTGTGCTTGTTGTCAACTCCCAAGTTCCCCAGTATGCTGTGGGGCTACTGAGTTCTTTCCAAATGGGAAAACACTAACCTTTAATGTCCATTTTAACCACAATGACAGACAGACAGTTGGACAGACCTCCTGTTCTAACCACGAGCTCCTGTTGTGGGAACTAAAAAATCTTTCTCTAATGGACAGGGAAAAAAAACACCAGCTAGAGAAACAGCTCTCAGTAGAGCACATACCTCTGCCAAAACTGTGCAATTATCAAAATACACCAGTTCCATATGTTGGATATGCACCAAAAGTTAGTGTGAAAACGTGTGCCTGCTCCTCGCCATGTGACAAACCTCTCCACAACATTTCATGATGTTGCATGAATCCATCTGAAAGTTACATGCATTATTATGTGAAGCCACGCCCACTGACACACCCCACTTTGGCCAATCAGTGTGAAAAATTGATTGGTTCCTCCTTGGTCCATGATGAACCTTTACAGCAAGTTTCATGCAAATCCATTCATAACCTTTTAGGATGTCCTGCAAACAAACAAACACATAGAATGGGGAGAAAGCATAACGCCCGTCCAGCTCCATTGGTGGAGGTGATAACAACAACAACGATCCTCCTCCTCCTCGTCTTCCTCCTCCTGATAGCGATGTCTGCACGGCAGGTGGTGAATCTGTTCCTGGCCTTGGTGCTGAGCGCGTTCAGAAACACCCCGGCGGCTACGGAGGAAAAGAGCAACATGCAGATCGCCATGAGCAGGATATGGACTCTGCTGGGGAAGAGCCACGCCGAGCCGGAACACGCTGGTAGGAACACACACCTGCCCAACACACACCTGTCCAACACACACCTGTCCAACCTGAGAGACCTGAGCTACAGCAAAGATCAAACCTATAGACCAGATTCACACAGCGGCCATTTTACTCTGACGTCACGCTCAGGGTTAGGGTTAGGATCTCATCATTTTGTACTGCTGTGTTCCCGGTTTTGTCTTTTATAAACGTTGGGAATCTGACGAAACGTCTTTGTTTCACCACTTCCTGATTGATGAGCAACTGAGAAAAAAATGGATAGTGGAAATCCAGAGGGACATTGGGCCATAGTTCTAGATAAACAACATATTTGATCACCTGTTTACTACCGTTACACAACAGCAAATGTTAGCATTCAGCCACTTCCCAGCTAACATTACCATTTGATGTGTGACATTATACAATCGGTAAGATGTAAATTATTAGGAAATATAACCGTCTTACATCTTAAACACACTGCTAAAGCTTGGGTTAACCAGAACATTTCTGAGTTCAGGTGAAAACATATCAGATTTCTTTAATGCAGGTGAAATGCGTCTGAATGCAGCCTAGTGGGGGGCAAAATGGTCTTTCCCAAAAGTGGGATGAATACATCCTCATCCTGCCCCCCGGCCCTGCCCTGCTCAGGACTGTAATCTGACTGAGTTTATTTGTGCATAATGTGGCTGCAGATTGGGTTGAATTTCAGGCAGTGGGGTGTGGACTGTGACCAGGTCTCAGTGTTTTCCGTGTGATTTGATCTGTTTCCTTTGTGGTGATGTCAACAGGAGTGGACAAGAAGGCTGAGGACAGGAAGGAGTACCTGGCTCTGACCTCTGTGGCCTCAGACCAGCCCTCGTCCGACGCCCTCGCCGCTGTCAGGGTGCCCCTCGCCACTGATGACGACAGTGATGACTTGATGGAGAAAGACACCAAAGAGGATTTCCATGTAAAACCAAATGTTCTGTTCTGCTCTAGCTAGAATCTTATCATTAAAAAAGTTCATAAAGTCATTACTACTGAGAGTTGTTGGAATACAAGGATCAGTAGAGTTATGACTCTTTGTAAGTGTAGCTAAGGTGCTAAAAAGAAACCTGGGATTATTTTTGTTTTCCTCTATCAGAGATGAGTAGTAGGCCGTTTTAGTGACGCGGAGGGTCTTTCTGTAAGTTTTTAGACTATCTTGCTAGGATAAGTGAGATTCTTCCATTTTGGAAGAGCGCCATAACCTTTCAAGTCTCTGTGAGGTTCGTTTCAGCTCACGAGTATGTGAGTTATACCATGGAGCTGACCTCTTGTTTTATAGTCTTCTTTTTAAGAGGAGCGACGAAGCGAGCGAAGTGTCGTTCAAAGTGATGCTGCAACACTATGAAAGAGATTGTCAATTTGCGAGGGACTAAACACTAAAGGAAGCATAAGAGTCATTAGTTAAATTTAGACTTGGTAATAAACTCAGAGCTGATGGGAGTTCCTCCTTAAAATTAGCAACAGCAGTATCAGATAAGCATCCAGTAGAAACGTTTTTTTCAAGCGGACGGTAATCCTGAAGAAGGAATTCAAAGGTAATCAGATAATGGTCAGATAAGAGAGGATTCTGTGGAAACACTGTCAAATGTTCAATGTCAATTCCTTAAGTAAGGACAAGGTCGAGAGTGTGGTTATCTTTATGGGTAGGTTCATTCACTCTCTGAGAGAATCCAATTGAGTCCAATAATGAAATGAACGCCGTGTTAAGAGTTTTCCGTGTCGGTATGGATGTTAAAATCTCCAACTATAATCACTTTATCAGCACTGAGAACTAAATCTGATAAGAAATCTGGGAATTCCAACAGAAATTCAGAATACGCTGAACTTGAAGTCTATGGGAGTCATTAGCCTGGCTATGTCAAAATGAAAAAATCAACCAGTAGCTCTGAAGCTATCTGATTTACACAGTAGATCATGTGGATTTGAAATACACATCTTGGGATTTAAATAAAAAAAAAAAAAAAAAAAAAAAAAAGAGGTTGTTTAAGGAGAAGCCAGATGGTGGCGCTGTAACCTCTGAACACATTTCTCCTTCCATCTGTGGCAGTGATCCTCACACCGCTGGAGGTGGAGGAAGATCAACCACTAATTAACTTCTCCTCAAACCACTCTGCTTTGGGTTTTTTTTAAGTGAAAAATAATGACCCCTGCAGAGGAGTTAATTTGGCCTGACATATAATCTGTATTTTACAATAATTTTATTAATACTCACTCATTTATTACACTAATTTTTTTTATCGCTTCTTTCTATTCTTTTTAGTATTGATTGTATTTTACTCTGTTATCCTTTAGCTTTTAGCCCCAGTGTTTTCCTCATGGGGGCCCCCCACACCGGGAGCTGTGTCTGGCCTGCCTGCAGGGGGTGCCGTCCTGGGGCCTGTCCTGGCCTGGATGGTTGGGGGCCCTGTTCCATGGCCTTATGGCCATGGTATGGGCTCTTGTCTGTCTGGGTCGGGGTGGTCTCTGCGGTGGCGCCCCCTGTAGTCGTGGGCTGGGACGCCTCTCGGTGTGGATGGCTCCCAAAGAATGAATGGTGTTTCCTCATCTGGTCCCTCAGTGCTCAGCCATATTTTATTCTATCTTTGGGTTGGGTTGGGGTGGGCTGGGGTGTGGTGGGGTGTATGCCTGGGGTGTATGCATGTGTGAATTATGTTGTACTTGTGTGTGTGTGCGTGGGTGAGTGCGTACGAGGGGGTGGGGGATTAGGGTTTTATGTATTTTAATGTAAAGCACTTTGCGTTGCATTCGTTTTATGTATGAAAGGTGCTATATAAATAAAGTTTGATTTGATTTGATTTGATTTGATAATTTAATCTGTGTGTTTTACAGGAGCAGCCTTCAGTGTGCAGCACGATGCAGAAGACTCCTGTGGCAGCAGAGAAAAAGGAGGAAGAAGATCTCAAAGGCAGCCAACCCAAAGACTGCTGTGATGCTGGTAGGAAGCAAACAGAGACCACAGTATGATGTGTAATGGACTGTCCCGGTTCCTCTGCATGTCCAGAGGTTCCTCTCCTTCACGTTCCTCTGCTCTCCTCCCAGAGCGAGCAGTGGGGTTTCAGAGCTGCCACATCACTCCTCCTCCCTTTCCTCCAGCCGCTGGTTTCCATTCATTCCACTACGATATGAACATGAACTTTCAGAGCCTTCACACTTCACAGCAGCACTGTTGGCTTTTCAGGACTTTTTCAAACTGAAACGCTCCCTCCTCCTCCTCCTCCTCCTCCTCTGCTGGGGAAAATAGTGCCCAAGCGGGGAAATGTTTTGCTTTCCACAGCCAATTATCAGCTGTGTGGTTTCTGAATGTTGAGGAATTTGTTTCACCGCAGAAAAAGAACATTATAAGGCAGCTGTTTCAACCAGAAAATCACATTTTGATTCTACGTTGTGAAATCTTTGGTTTGATAAATGGTTTGTTGACACGGAAAGTGTGGGGGAGTTGTAGTAAATGGACCAAACATTCAAAATCACTGCAGTGGTCCTTCAGTGCTGACTTTGAAAAATGTAAACTTTTTAGTGCCCGGTAATGGTTTGGGTATGGCCTGGATGATTAAAGAAAAATAAATAAATTATAAATGCAGATTAATTGACTAATGATCTACTTAATGATGAAAATCAGTGTTAGTTGGAAACAATCTGCCAGTGGGATTAGATAATCCCACTTGTTTCCAACACTAATCAGCATGTTTCTAGAGTTTTGTGGGTGTCGTGTTGTGGCAGAAGGCAGGGCCGTCCCCTCAGCCCTCTGCTGTTCACACTGCAGACTGAACCAGCACAGCTCAACACACTGACCCAAAAAAAATCACAATTTTGAACTAGTTATTTAGCTACTGATTTGTTTTTAATAACATTTTATTTAGGTTAGTAATGATTAAATAAATAAATTTCCTAAATGCAGCAGCACTGTTGTGTTTTCAGAACTATGAAATTGGGACTGAAGAGGTGAAAAATAAACGCTTGCTCCTCCGCTCCGTCGGCCATGGGGTTGTTTTCAAAAAAACAACAAGATGAACTGGAAGTGGCTGCATCACATCAACAATATTAGTGCAACTAACCTGTTTGCTGAAGAAAATATGTTTTTTCACAGTTAGATCTAGGGATGTCCCGATCACGTTTTTTTGCCCCCAAGTCCAAGTCCGAGTCATTTGATTTTGAGTATCTGCCGATACCGAGTCTCGATCCGATACTTCTATAAAACCAGGAAATTATATGTTAATAATGACTGAACAAAAATGACAAGAGGATGCATCAGAAAATTATTTCACCTGAGGGTTGACAGAGTACTTTTTACTGTAACAATATGTTAAATTATTATTTGCTTTAACAATGTAAATTACTTATCAAACAGACCTAACGATTCAGCTACCAATGAATGTGCAGTCGTATGCATGTGATAACATAGATTGAAAAATAAGCCGAAGTGATACCTCTTGTCTGAATAGACAAGCTAAGCCAGTGTGCTGCTGTTAGCCAGTGAAAATAGAGCGGAGTGGCAACTCTTCGCTTTGTTACACAATCTATGTCAGTGCGCTGCTGTAGCCTGGAAAGTTTCTCTGCCTTTTGGACTCGGTTTCCGTTTTATTTGGCTAATTCCGCGATTCCGTCCGTGATAGTAGCAGCATATCACCAGAGCCCGTCTACTGTATTAGAGTTTCTCTGATATCATGCGCCTCAGCTTCAAAACAAACTGCTGCGTGCTGCCGTGTTCCGCGCATGCGCTGTTCAGTGGCGCCTGTCACAGAGACAGACCCAACCTGTAAACGTTGGTAGTTAATGAATACTATTTTATTCTAATTTATTTTTAATCACTAATAGCCCATATATTGAAAATGTGATTAAAAATAATAACTATAAATATACATATGTACATATAATATTTATCCGATACCTGATCGGGACATAACGTCCGAGTCCCGATCGAGTCTGCAGTCATGTGATTGGAAATCGGGGCCGATCACATGATCGGATCGGGACAACCCTAGTTAGATCATCAAATATGGCACAGTTTTTACAACTGCAGTGGGACTTCCTGATTGTGTGAGCAGAGTACTGGTTACGAGCCGCTGTGCCTGCAGGTGGCAGCAGTGAGCTCACGCTGCAGACGCAACAAAATCTGGTGAATCTAGTTTCCATCGGGCATTTCTCACGTCACAAAATCCACAAACTGACAACGCACAACAAACACAATCTGACGTCAAACTGAGGATAATGAGAAGGTCAGCAGGCAAGTCCAAACAAAAAATTAAAATGCAATACTGATGAGCGGAGATAATATTTAGAGGTTTAATAAGTGAGTGGAGGGGGTTTTTAACCTCTGTGTGTGTGTGTGTGTGTGTGTGTGTGTGTGTGTGTGTGTCTTTCAGGCTGTTACAGATGCTGTCCTTGGCTCGATGTCGACATGTCCCGGGGCCCAGGGAAAGTCTGGCTTCACCTCAGGAAAACCTGCTTCTCCATCGTGGAGCACACATCCTTTGAGGCGTTCATGACGGTGGTGATTCTGCTCAGCTGTGGCATTCTGGTAAACACGCCGAGTTAACCCTTAATAACCCCCCGAGTCCACTCACCTGCAGCCCATCACCTGAGTCTAACCCTTACCCTAACGGACACCCTCCCCCGGGACACCTGGTGTTTGTATGAAGTCCTGTCCCTGAGCTGCCTTTACTGTTTTGTACTTGTTGTATTTTATTTATACACTATTATAACATGTCACCTGTGTTTTATTTATGTGTGTGTGTGTGTGTGTGTGTGTCTCCACTGTGTCCTCAGACTCCTGGGAACCAGTTCCACACTAAACAGTTATAATGTGCAGTAATAGTGGCTGTAATGTGTAACAGTGATAATGTGTTTTAACAAGGACCTCTGTAGTGCTGGCTGTATGGTGACTGTGACGGTGTTTTGAACAGGCGTTTGAAGACATCTACCTGGAGCAGCGTCCCGCCCTGAGGGCCATCCTGGAGTACGCCGAGCTGGTCTTCACCTACATCTTCGTCACGGAGATGCTGCTCAAGTGGGTGGCCTACGGCCTCAGGGCCTACTTCACCAACGCCTGGTGCTGGCTGGACTTCCTCATCGTCAATGTCAGTACTCATACATGTTTGTATTAAACATACAAAACAAGAATTTTGCAAATAAAAAAAAAAAAAACATGTTTAGTTTCAAAGAGACAGATATGTCTCTAAATCAGCTGCACTGTTGGAACAGATCGTAAGCATTTTACAGCGTTAAAAATCCATATTAAAATTCAAGCATTTTCAAGGAATATGGTATTTCCAAGGTTTGGTAGGTGCTCAGATTTTGATTAGAGTGCTTGAAACTGTTTGAAATTGTAATTGCATTACCGTCTTTAGCTTTCTGCATCCCTCTGTTTCCTTTTTTTTGTGTTTTTACATCTCTTCTTTTCTTGTTTTCTCTGTATTTAACCTTCTTTTTCTGTTGCTCCTCGGCTTTCTGTTGTCATTTTGCTTTCTGAGTATTATTACAGTATAAAACATCAGTATTAACATATTGTATAAATTGTTCTCCAGGTTTCCGTGATGCATCTGACTGCGAGTGCCCTGGGATTCTCGGGGATCTCGCCCCTCAGGTCCCTGAGGGCCCTCAGGTCTCTGAAGACTTTGTGTCGCTGTGAAGGCATGAAGGTGAAGAATCACGAGTTACTTTCACAGTAAACGGCGGCTCGGTGACACATTTTGACACCTGAAACTTTGCCGTGTTTTGGATTCATCTTCCTGCTGTGGAGTGCTCTCGCTCAACATATTTTTGGTCGTTTATAGCACCACAGCATCTGATTTAATGAGATGAAGAGTTGAAATAATCAGTCTGAGTCACTGTAAACAGACGGCCAGTCACAGTAGTCGACTGGAAAGCCCTGTCTCACCTGTATTAGAGCTGGGAATCTTTGGCCACCTCACAATTTGACTCGATTACAATTATGAGGGCAATGATGCGATTACAAAGCGATTATCGATGCATCAAGATGCATATTTTTGTGATTGTCATTGAATCATTTTTTGCATCATTTTTCAGACAATTTTTTTTTTTTTTTTTTTTTTTGCGACAACTAAGACAAGGTGTATTTGTTAGTCGTGTTGCCAAAATATTTCATAGTTGTGTGACATAACTTATACACTGTTCGGCTCTTATCCAGGTCTTTTGTTCCTTCCTCTTCATAAAATCCAAAGTGTTTCCAAACACTCACTTTTAATGCAGAGGGAGCCGGTTTGATGTTTCTTCACGTGATTGTTGTCTGTGTGCGGC
The DNA here is from genome assembly GCF_902150065.1 of Myripristis murdjan. NCBI lineage: Eukaryota > Metazoa > Chordata > Actinopteri > Holocentriformes > Holocentridae > Myripristis > Myripristis murdjan. Next base: position 34,872,873 of record NC_043987.1, on the reverse strand, counting down.
TGGACGCTGCTCATATAGATAGATAGATAGATAGATAGATAGATAGATATGTACTTTATTGATCCCGAGGGAAATTCTGTGGACTCTGTTGCCTGCATACATACATCCACACAATGACACAGAGAACAAACATACCATAGTGTGCTACATAGAATAATAATAATATAATAAAGTGGCATGTCCAGAAAAAATAAATAGCTGGCCTATAAAATGTGGCGATCGGCGCCTCGATAACCTGTACTCCCCACGTCACACAACCACACCCTCCACCCGAATTTATCAATGAAACACCGGCCGGCCTCTCCGACATCACACAACTACACCGTCCAATCCGATGAATGAAACAAGCCGACCTCGGTGTATGAAAAGGGGCTGTCTCATTGAGAAGAGCGGTGTGTGTTTGAGTACGGGCGCATGTAGTAGGCCTACCTCTGGTCCGTGTCCTCCAAAGTCCGGTTTAGCCTAGCTTGCTCTGTTGTTCATCCGGATCCTGGCTTGGACGTTCTCCATGGGGATGTAAGGCTCGACTCTACCAGGGAGCTCCGCAGCGACTCAAGCGTCGGATCCACAAACGGTAAAGTGCCGGCTCAAGAGTCAGAGACCCAGCACACGTCTCACCCGGTGGGCCCTTCGTCTGCAGGAATTTACTTTCACTGTGGACTACAGGAGAGGAAAGTACAACATTGTACCGGATGCCTTATCCCGAGCCCCACATGACGGTACCGCCACCAGCCACTGTCTACCACCTGCCTATGCCACCCTGCTATCAGTCCAAGTGGAGGGGGGGAAGGACCTGCCCATCACGGATGAACAAATATGGAAGGCTCAACAGGAGGATGCGGACTGCCAGCGGCTGTATCAGGCTGTAATGGAGGAAGGAGAGGTCAAGTTGTCAGATTCAGCTAAATACACCATCCTGGAAGACAAAGTTCACAGAGTTTTACAACTGCCCCATAAGACCACCTATCAAGTTCTCATTCCTGAGAGTCTCCGATTACAACTACTACAGATGACCCATGAGGATCCCCTGGCTGGACACCTTGGCCGGTATAAAACATACAAGAGGCTCCAAGCTCTGGTCTATTGGCCTCGGATGAGTTTGGATGTCAGTAAGCATGTGAAAAACTGTCAAATATGTCAGCGCCACAAACCAGAGAGCCGCCTAGCCGCTGGGAAGTTGCAGCAGACTGTTGTAAGCCATCCATGGGAGATGCTGGGCGTGGACTTCATGGGTCCCTTCCCTAGGAGTTCCAAAGGAAATGTCTATCTGTTGGTTTTTGTGGATTACTACACCAGATGGGTTGAATTATTTCCCCTGCGCAAAGCCACAGCCGAGACCGCAACCCGAGTACTCACCCAGGAAATCCTCACCAGATGGGGGGTCCCCACCTACATCTTGTCTGACCAGGGAAGCCAGTTCGTCTCCTGTCTCTTCAAATCCACCTGTGACCAATGGAGCGTGAAACAGAAATTAACCTCGGCATACCATCCACAAACAAACATGACAGAGCGAGTAAATCGGACACTGAAACAAATGATTGCCTCCTATGTGGGAGAGAACCATAAGCACTGGGACAAACACCTACCAGAATTCCGTTTTGCTCTCAATTCAGCGGTGCATGAAGTCACCGGAGTCACCCCTGCGGAGCTGAACCTCGGTCGGGCCCTCCGAGGACCAGCAGATGTTCTGCTTCAGCCAAGGCATGTTACACCTGATTCACCCAATTACAAACAACTAGCTAAACTTCAGGATCTGACAACATTTGCCCAGAACAATCTTACCAAAGCCAGAATCAGACAAAAACGGAATTATGATAAGTCTCACCGTGAACAGCAATTTCAGGAGGGAGATAGAGTATGGCTCCGGTCCCATCCACTTTCCAAAGCAGAGAAATCCTTCGCTGCAAAGTTGGCTCCCAAGTGGCTTGGGCCCTACCGCATTGCTGCCCAGGTGGGACCTGTTAACTTTGATGTGGTGTTGGAGGACAGTGGAGAAAACAGGAAGGTAGTGCATGTTTCTCGCTTAAAGTCCTGTTATCCCACAGCGCAAGACCTGGATAAGCTGGAAAAACAAGAAGTCCTGGCTATCTTCAAGGAGGAGAGTGATGATGAGGAATTTCTAGGCTTTCCCTCTAGTTCCCCTATCACCTTTGCTCCACGCCGGGCAATTGATTATACTGACAGAGATGAGGAGAATGAAACACCTGCTGCTAGTTGCAGCTTCTCTCCAAGGGGGGGGGAGTGTGGCGATCGGCGCCTCGATAACCTGTACTCCCCACGTCACACAACCACACCCTCCACCCGAATTTATCAATGAAACACCGGCCGGCCTCTCCGACGTCACACAACTACACCGTCCAATCCAATGAATGAAACAAGCCGACCTCGGTGTATGAAAAGGGGCTGTCTCATTGAGAAGAGCGGTGTGTGTTTGAGTACGGGCGCATGTAGTAGGCCTACCTCTGGTCCGTGTCCTCCAAAGTCCGGTTTAGCCTAGCTTGCTCCGTTGTTCATCCGGATCCTGGCTTGGACGTTCTCCATGGGGATGTAAGGCTCGACTCTACCAGGGAGCTCCGCAGCGACTCAAGCGTCGGATCCACAAACGGTAAAGTGCCGGCTCTAGCAACTGTTTGCCGACCGCTGCTAGCTCCTCCCGTGGTCTGCTCCAAACTGTCGTAGGCAAATAGACTCCTACGGTTTACGGCTCTTCCGAGCGGAATTCGCGACATTCACCAGACTGTGTTTCCAGACTGAGACTGTGACAAATATTGGAGGATTGGTGTGAACTGTGTTTGAACTTGTGTCCACGGGGAAATATTGAACTAGGGGTTTTGAGGGGAGCACTGTGAAATATACGAGGGTAAATTGGAGAATACTGTGTGTGTGTTTTTCTTATATATTTTGTTTTGTGTGTTGATGGTTTGGGTGGGACTTAACTAACAGTCCCTTGTAGGGGTTTAGGTGGAACTGGTGGTTAATATATTGGTTTACTATAATTAAGACTTTTGTCAGACTGAGACGCTGACTGGCACCCCGCAGAAACAAATCACCCTGCCGGTAAACCGCTACAAAAATAAAATAAAAACACAGCATGAACACAAGTCAAAATAGTCGGTCAGACCAGAGTCACGAGAGTCAACAGCCAGTGCAGTCATCAGACCTGCCATCTCCATCACCTCTCCACCCTCCTCACCACCGCCCTCCCTCCCCTCCCAAGTGCTTCATTGTACCTCCTGATGGCACGGGGCACAAAGGAGGACCTGAATCTCTCGGTGGAGGAGCTCAGTGACAGCAATCTGCCACTGAAGGAGCTCCTCTGCTGGGAGAAGGCTGTGTGCAGGGGGTGGCTGGTGTTCTCCAGGATTGCTCTGAGCCTGGACATGGTCCTCTGCTCCAGTACTGTCTCCACAGAGTCCAGGCTCCGTCCGACCACAGAACCAGCTCTGCGGATAATTCTGTCCAGTCTCTTCTTGTCCTTTTTCCTTTAGTTCCGTGTTTTTTATTCATTTTATAAGCATCGATTATTGACATTAATGCATCGATGCCGGCTCGCCCCACATCCGCCCATCTCTAACCTGTATGGAAGCCAGCAGTGTTGTTTCCTGTGAACTGTCGGGATTCAAATGTCATCTGTAGGCTTGGCAGATGGGACTAAGCTCGGTTGCCAAAAATTGCATGTTGGGCAATTTGAATAATTAGCATAATGAGCTAATTACTCAGCAAAAACTGGAAATGGCTGTAATTGAGCTTCTAGATGACTTGGAAAGGTGATCTAGGAGTCTTAATCCATGTTTGTGACATCAGGAAACCCATCCATTTTTTTTCCCACAAAACAACAAGTTTGCACTTGAGAAGAAGGGTGATGAGCAAATTATGACATGGAAATTAGCAAGAAATTATAAAAACGGAACTAAAAATCACCAGGAAATCGTAAAAATACGGTGTGTGTGTGTGTGTGTGTGTGTGTGTGTTGCAGGTGGTGGCCGGAGCCCTGGTTGGAGCGATCCCGTCCCTGTCGCAGGTTCTGCTGGTGTGTTTGACGATCTGGTTGATCTTCGGCATCATGGGAGTGAATCTGTTTGCCGGGAAGTTCTTCTACTGTTTCAACGAGACGTCGGAGGAATACTTCCTCCCTGAAGTCGTCAGCAACAAGACCGAGTGTGTGATGCTGGTGGGGATGGACTACCACGAGGTCCGCTGGAAGAACGTCAGGATCAACTTCGACCACATAGGGATGGCCTACCTGGCCCTGCTGCAAGTCGTTAGTCTCCCCCCCCCCCACCCACCCACCCACCCACCCACCCACACACACACACACACACACACACACACACAAACACACACACACATTATGGTGTTATGGTAATATGGCAATTCTGACAAAAGCTCAAAGGATATCAAAAGGCAGAGGGCTGGTATTCATTCTTATGTAATCAAAACACATTGAACGTGACTTCCGTCATGAGTAACCAAAGTGAATTTGATGCATTTGGTTTGAGTGTTTCATATGAAATCTCATTAGTCCCTGTTTGTCTGGGGTTTTGGTGCCCTGGGCATGAAGGGGTTAATCTGTGAAACTGCTCAGAGGGCAACAGCGGGCCCCCTCTTGGATTCTGAAGAGGTACCGCTAAGCCACAAGAATCAGCAGGGAAAAAAACCCTACGTGTCTGCTTGAGCAGCAGAGCAGACCGAGGCTCAGCTTCACCTTATTATCACTGACGACTAGGGTTGGGTATCGGTTGGGTTTTATCCGATCCCGGTGCCTACTCAGTATTTTCTTAAATGGTTCTGGTGCTTAAACGGTTCTCGAACCGGTACTTAAAAAAACAAAAACGCACACACTTTGTCAAAAAACAATACCCTTTTATTTCCAGAGCCAAACTGAACACAATATTAACTTAAATATTTAAACAATATAAATACAAGTAACATATGGTAATAATAAACTCGTGCCATTTGTGCACAACCACAGGGGAGGGGGGGTTACAGTCAGGCTGCACGGCCCGGTCGGGAATGTTTCGCGGCCCGGTACCGGTCCGCGGACCAGTGGTTGGGGACCACTGACCTAGATTATCAAACACGGTGCATTGTTCGCCTTTTAAATAAACTCCATGTGTCTCCAGATGTTTCATTAAATTCGACGTGTTACCCCCCTTGCATGACGTTGCTTTAAGGCGTCTGTTGCATGGCGCAGTCTGCAGCCTCCTTAGACGTGACATGCAGCCAAACCTTGGAGCGTTTTGCCTTCGGCACCTTTATTGATCCTCTCACGATCACTATCAATTCTGATCAACAAGTGTGCTGAGTAGCAGCGCTGACGTCACGTTCAACAACGGCAAGTTGATGCCGGAACACCAGGGGGCGGCACCGAAATGAGGCACCGAAATTTTCGCTCTTATTCAGTGTCGTTACTACCGTTTATGTCAGAACGGCATTTCGGTACCCAACCCTACTGACGACTCAACGATATTTTTCACTGAAATGACGGAGTTAATCTGAGCTGAGTTGGTCCTCGTCGTGCCCGCCATGGCCTTGACTGTGACAGCATCACCGGCTGGCCCGCCCACCTGGTTCAAACAGAGATCCAAACATATTCAAATATCTATTTAAAAAAATGAAATAAAATAAAATAACTGGACAGTGCAGGACAGTCTCAGCTGACAACTTTGTGAAAAAAAACTTCTACGCTTCTTTCTTCTCCTCTTCTACCTCTGAAGGCTCCACCTGTGCTGCCCCCTGCTGGCCGTGTCTCAGGCCTGCAGCTGATCCCCTCAGCAGATTCTACTCTGACATGGGATTCAGGAACAAGGAGATCCTGCTGATCTGAGCCCAGAATC
>NC_043987.1:34817036-34862036 GCF_902150065.1 Myripristis murdjan | reverse complement strand
ATGAGGTACTCTACTCTACTGTGAGCTATTTTTCCAGCCCCTGCTGGGGTATAAATGCACTCTGACTGTCTAATTCCATTCGTTTCTGATTTGCAGTGCGCTGTCAGATTTCTGTGACACCCTGCTGGATCCTCTGAGGATTCCTAAACCCAACGCCGTTAAACTGATGAACATGGATCTGCCCCTGATGTCTGGAGACAGAATCCACTGTCTGGACATCCTGCTGGCCCTGACCAGTGAGGTAACAACAGATCTAAAGAGATTACACCTGATCTAAAGGGGTTATATCAGCTCTAAAGTGATCATCTGAAGATGTTATAATAATGTTAAAGCTGATCTAAAAAGGTTACAAAGATCTCAAGTGGTTAAAACAGATCTAAGGAGGTTACAATAGATTTAAAGAGGTTAGAAAAGATCTGAAGTAGATCTAAACAGGCTACAACAGATCTTAAGAGGTAACAAAAGATCTAAATTGGTGACAGCAGATCTAAAGATGGTATAATAGGTTTAAAGATCAGATCTGAAGAGGTTACAACTAGGAATGAGAATCAGCAGGGGTTCCCCAATACTTCACAGTAAAACCTGTTTCTGGTATTTTGTCAGTTGTCTGAAGTTGTACATAAGTAAATAATGTGGTTGTATTCAGTCGGTGATATTTGGCTATGTTTACATTTTACACAGTAAATCAGGAGGTGGTGGCTGATCCCTGATCTGTGGCATGACTTTAATTAAAGCAGCCAAAATGTGCAGCTGTTTTCCACCTGTGCTGATGAATCCCATCATGCACAGTGACCTGCACATTATTGGCTGCCATTCTCACTCCTGTTTTAACCACTTAGTAACTTTTTTTTGCTGTTGATTTCTGATGTATATTACTTTGATCATCTCATATCATATCACATCACATTACATCATCTCCTATTAGATGGTTATGTTGAATACTGGATTCTGATTGGTCAATTAAAGCTTTGTGTGGTCCTTTATTTTTAAATGTCAGACAAGTTATCAAACTGCCACCTCATCACTGTACCTGTGCATTTCAAATGAATGCCTGTCACCAGAGAAAGCCTTGCAGGCTGATGTAAGTAAGCTAGCTGCATGCACAGAGAGAAGTCTGTTCAGTTGCTGACAGTCAGTGTCAAAAAGACGTTACAGCAGCAAACCTCTGCAGCAGCTAACTAAAACCATGTCCACATAGAGACAGATTTTTTGAAAAAGCAACATTATTTAAATTTAAAAAAAAAAAAAAAAATCTCTCTGTCCACATGAGAAAACATGGATCTTGTGGATGTGAGCTTGTGCAGAGAGGCTGAAGGCTGAATTATGGTTCTGCAGACACCAGACGCAACATGCACGCAGTTGCTCCGCAGATGGTGTGTGCCTATCATGCTTCTGCGTCCTGCCGGTCTAGTACACTTTGCAATTCCCGGTAGGCATTGGCACGGTAGGCGGCGTTTTTTTTTTTTTTATAGATATACATAGACCCAGTTATGTCTACGGGCATCTGGACGTCTTTTTTTCAATCCAAAATTAAAATCGATGAGTTGAGATCCGATCACAACAAAAGTTCTTTTAAAAATGGCGCTGCTGTGGTGCTACAGCAGGAAGCGAATTGATGTAATTCGGCGGACCAATCAAAGCTCTTGTGGTCTGCATTGGGTTTGCGTAGTTCCAACCCGTAGTTAAAATTTTTGGGATGTGTGGAGCACGTCTCTGCGTCGGTCGCAGAGGGCCCGCAAGGGACGCATTTGCTACGCAAACCCTCTGTAAGCTACGTGTACATGAGAGCATAAACTAGGCTTGAGAAGTCACTGCAGCGGTTTGTTGACGTCCATGGGTGGACTGGCCATCGGGCACACCGGGCATTTGCCCGGTGGGCCGATGTGCTACGTGGGCCGGCAGTCCCCCGTCACTTTTTTTTTTTTTTTTTTTTTTTATTACCGATATTATTTAAATAGCTGACCGGCCCATACAACCAGTAATTCAGCGGCCCGATTGACACTGGGCTGGCCCAATCACATTGCTAAACGTAGTTTTTGCGTAGTTTGGTTCTGCCTACGTAATGATTTTGGCAAATAGTCATTGCAAGAGTTTGTTTACTAACCACCGGGCCAGCCCTTGAGACATGCTGCTCTGCGGCCCATTGGTTATTTTTCTTCACTGACACGGGGCTGGCCCAATCATATCACAAGCCTTTGGCTCGGTGCGCCGGTGTGCAGTGCAACGCCGGTCGAACGTTATCTCATAGGATCTACTGAGATGGAAAGAAAACGCAAAGGTGGTACAGAGAAACTGCGAGAAAAAAAAGCGGCTGTCAATTTTCAAACTGATCGGACTTTTTCACTGTCGGAGTTTGTCGTAATTTATCAACATGAATGAAGAATGAGCCCAAACACCAAAAGGAGACGTAATCCCCAATGGCAGAGCAGATAGTGCCTCCATCTGCAATGCAGGAGATCAAGGGTTCAATTCCCCACCCGGACAAGACGGCATTACGACTTTATTACTTCACTTTGTTGTTAACCATGACAATGAAGTGATTCTTATTATTCTGCCTGTCATTGGCTAGATGACACACAAAGTAGCATTTAGGGTTTCTGTAATTTTCATTTCTGTACTGTTTTTTGTGAGTTTGTTTTGTAACCCAGGTGCTAAATTATTGTTATCATTATTATTATTGTTATTATTATTTTGCCTTGTTTGTTTTTTGTTTTCAGATTCAGATTTAAACAAGGATTTGTGTGGTATACTTTGTTTGTCGCCATGACCTTCCTATGTGCAGTTTGGGCTCATTCTCCTTTCATGTTGATAGGCACCTACACTTACTGATCTGAAATAGGTGCCCAAAAGGCGTTGGCCAGTTTTGGCTTGTTCAATAGAATAAAAAAGTTCCAATTCATCTATTGTATTTTATTGTTCCACTATAGTACTATACGCCAGTATGACTGGGGTAGCCAAGTAATTTGACATATTTGAACAATTTTTTAAAAAGTAACGTAATAGTTACTTTTCCTGGTAATTAATCACTTTGACAATGATGTAACTCAGTTACTAACTCAGTTACTTTTTAGTAGAAGTAACTAGTAACTATAATTAATTACTTTTTCAAAGTAGTGTGCCCAACACTGCTGATGACAGCTAACTAATTGCATGGCATTATGGTTTTAAAGAGTTGCACAGTTGGTATACACATTTAAGAGAGCAAAAAGACTGGAAAGGTGTGCGTTATCGAATGTGGTGGGCCGATCTGGTCCAAAATGCCCGGGCCGATTTTTTGTCCCAGTCCGCCCCTGTTGACGTCCCACAGTTAGCTACGAATGCAAGAGCAAATCCGCTTCATAAAGTCTTAACAGCGTCCAAAACTGTAGGTTTATGTATAGTTGTGTGTCGTCAGCAATGGAAGTTGAGGCCATGTTGACAGATTATTTCTCAGAGTGGGAGAATGTACATGATGAACAGCAGTGGTCCAAGATCTGAACCCTGAGGGACACCATGGGAAATCACATCACATCACAGCATGTCATATAATGTTACCCCACATCATGTCAGATCTCATTATGTCACATCCCATCACATCACCTCATACGTTTCTGTGTAGGTGCTGGGCGACTCGGGGGAGATGGATGACCTCAAAGCCAGTGTGAAGGAGAGGTTCATGGCCAACAACCCCTCCAAGGTTTCCTGTTCTCCTCTGTTCCTTCCTGTTCTGTCCTGTCTGATCACCAGTGCTGAAGGGTTTTTCCACTGTCAAGAATCTCCATGAGGATTTGTTCACATGACATATTCTGCTGTCATTTGCCCAGATAAAGTCCAGATCAGACTCCCCAAAAACATTTTCTGCATCAAGTTAAAGACCTTGTTGTTCTTAAAAACCTTAGTGAATATATTTTTAAAAACTAAACACTTAACTGTGACATCAGTGGGAAAAAAATTCTGTTTGGTTCCAGTTTCCTGTGTTTTACTGTTATTTATTATGATTTAATGTTATATATTAATATGTGAAATATACAATGACTTCCTTAACATTTCACCATATATGCACACAATATTTCAAACATTTCAAACTTTTCCAAAACTGTTTACACCTCATTTAATGTTTAGCATGTTACTGTTAATGTCTTTATTTGTGTTTCATCGGGTAGCGGCGACTGCCTGGTTGCTTTTGTTCATGATCTTTACATGTTTGCTTCTTTCTTTCTTCTGACCAGAGCGAAAAATGCCAAAAAAAAAAAAAAAAAAAAAAAAAAACTTAGAGTAGTCGAGTTTGGTCCAAAGTGCTGCATAGTGTAATATGGGGCCAATCCTCATGACGATATTGAGCTTAAAAAACGAAGTTGGTCCCCCTTGACAATCTAAGGTGCAATATTTATCGATATAAACAGTTTTATTTCATGGTTTTGACACAGTTTTCTCTCATAGACGGCCGAGGCAACTGGTTTGGTTTCTACTTCTTCCTCTCTGTTTATTTCTGGCACGTTGCCAGTGTTAGGAAGGTTTCTTTTGAAATGCAACAGGTCACAGATTATTAGTTGCCCTGTGAACTAATAATAAATAATGTAGCTATTTTAATTACTTCATCAATGTAAAGTAACTTATTACATTTAATTACTTTTTTAACAAATGTTTTAAACTGGACAATAAAGAAAGTAGAACTCAACACACAAACAACAAACCGTCTTGACGTTGTCAGACCGGCTGCCTGGAGCCACGCACTTTGATCTGATTGGCAGACGAGAGAGAGAGGCGGTGCAAATTCAGCAAGAGAGCCAATCAGAAACAAGGCTCAAATGAATGGAGTCTGGATGTTGGGACGCTCCTACCCATGATGCTTTAGCTTTCAAATTTGTCCCAAAGGCTTTGTTGTCTGGAAATCTGCAGAGGAAGACGTTCCTGCACAGAGAAAAGATGCAAAGCAACACAACGAATGTTATATTCTGAATAGAAGTTTTTCTACTGAGAGAATATATTCAGATGTAACATCACCAACATTTTGATTAGAAACTGTAATTTCATTCATGTCAAGGAGTCTCACAGATACAGCCGCCATTTTGAAACATTTCAACTGAGGCGGAAAGTTGTGTAATTTGCGTCTTTGTCTCGACTTGGTAATCGTGCCATGATAAGAAGTTGCCTCACGTTTGGTCTTGACCCACAGTAACAGATTACAATTACATGAATTTGTAATTTAGTTACATGTAACTAGTTACTCCTCAATACTGAATGTAGCCAATACCGCCACCTTCTGACAAAACTACGCTCTGCGCTGCCTCGGTTATTCCCTCTTAGCTTGACAGTTAGATGGAAACATGGCTGTTGTTTTAACACTGTTTAATCGAATAATAAATTACTGTTACTCTGCACAGGTGTCGTATGAACCAGTCAGCAGCACCCGGCGCAAGAAACAGCAGGAAGTGGCGGCAAGCGTCATCCAGAGAGCGTACAAGAAACACCGAGAGGAACCGAGGAAGCAGGGCAAGGAGGAACCTGGAGACGTTCCTGCAGAAGAAGGCGAGAAGCTCCCTGTCGCTGCGGTTCTCCTCCACTCCTCCCCCGGCAGCGGCGCCCCAAGCCTCCCGCCGGCGGAGGAGCAGTCCATCGCCTGAACGCACGGCGACAGGCGGCAGCCGCGAGGAGCTGCAGGTGGTCGACTGCTCCACAGGAGGCGCCTCCAACAGACCGAATCACCACAACATCACTAACAACAACCACAGTCACTTCCTGGTAGAAAACTGTCCGTTCATTTGATTTGCAGAGGCTTGTGAGATCAGGACATTTATGGTGATTTTCCATTAGCACCTACTCGGCTCTACTCAGCTCGACTCTACCCGACTAGACTTGGATGCAGTGGTTTTCCATTACAATTGAGTACTATCTCATCGTGGGTGGAGTCGTCATAGCAACGCGGCCCCGCCACCAAGCACAGAAAAGTCTCCACCTCTTCATTTGACCACTGTACTGGTTTGCATGCCATTTTCCAATTTTGCCAACTTAAGCTATGATCAATTCACACGGTCGCTGTTGCTGTTTTTTTTTTGGGGTTTTTTTAAACGCCGGGTTTGGTTTTTGTGAAGGAGTCCCTCTCGTGACGTCGCTCCCTGTCCAATCAGTGGCCTGTACTCCGTTTACGTCACATTTTCAGCTCGACTCAGCTCACTTGGAACCCCGGCTGAGTAGGTACTAAAATAGTAACTGGTACCAGGTACTACCACCTAATGGAAAACCTTACAAAACGAGTAGAGTCGAGCTGAGTCGAGCCGAGTAGGTACTGGTGGAAAAGGGCCATTAATTATTTCTGTGGTTGTGAATCGGCCCTGATCGTAAAGATTCACAGATAAACACGAGGCTCTGGAAATCTGATGTGTCTGATTTGATGACAAGCATGATCCTTATGATTACTATTATTTTGTGTTTTTGTATTCATTAGCCAGCATCTTTCATAAGTCAAACAGCACCATCTAGTGCCTGTCGGGCTAACTGCGAGTTCACAGCGCACGTTTTCTCTTCTCTGGTGGAAATAGGAAAAGCCTAAGCCCTTTCTCCAGTTTTTACACAAACGCGTCATTGAAATCAAATGTGCACGATGTAATGGTTTTCTACCAGGAAGTTATTCAGCAAGTAAACAGGCATTACAATTTGGCATTTATGCTCTAGCCTACATATAATTTTTTTTCTACCTGTTACTATGGAAACTAACCTGTAGAGCAACCCGTTTCCTGTCCAGGGAGCAACTTCTCCTTTTGGGGAAACCATAACCTCTTTGATATTTTAACCCTCAGAGGAAGTTTCCCTGTGGCCTCGACAGGCTCCTGACCGTCAGGACGTCCTGAGCGGGGAATCGTCTGTGGATCTTTCATGTTTTACTCACTAATCCTAACCATGACATAGCCTTACTTACACTAATTATTAATAACATGTCACTGTAGACCCGGTTATTACTAACATGTCACTGTAGACAAGGTTATTGATAACGAATCATTAGACAAGGGACCACTAAGCCTACAGATCCTTGTTGTGTCAGAGGCAGGACGGGACGTGTAGCTCAGAGTTTACACAGTCACAGTCAGGAAGGCCATGACCTGCACCGCATCTGCCTTAACCCTCAACCTACCCCAAAGATCACCCGAACCTTTACAGCTCGCCCTCAGACCGGCGGGTTCACATCTGCATGGAGGGCGTCGGCCGTGACGTTTGTCCGTTTTGCCTTCGCTGAAGCCACGTGATCGATGGTTTTGCTCTTTGATCAACGCCCTCTCATTTTTAAAGCTTTTTAAAATACGAAAACAGTTTTTTTGACTTACGATGTAGGCTACATTTGTATTTGCCTTTTTCCTGTAAAGAAGCAAAAGATCAAAAATAAAAGACAAACATTCCCAAATAATAAAAGGAAAAATGTGTCTTCCTTTGAGAGAAAATGAGACTGAGGGTTTTCAGCGGCAGATATAAAAAAAATACAGACAGACAGACAGATAGACAGATAGATAGATAGATAGATAGATACTGTATTTTTACCTTTAACTCAGATGATCTGTGTTCATTTCTCAAGTTTTTCTTAATTTTTAGCTGAAGTGTTTCTTATTTAATCAGGACCAAAATCTTTCATCTTTATACCAAATTTAATCTTTATTTTTCTCGAATAGATCCAACGAATAGATCACTAAATGTACGATTAAAAAAAAAAATCTCACTATCGAACAGTCGACATGCAGGAAACACATACCATGTGTTGGAGAAGCAGCAGAGCCCCGTCCTGACAAAATCACATCCCTCTGTTAAAAAAATAAAGATTAAAAGAAAAAAACTAAAAAAGCTCAGCAAAAAAATATATAACATAAACATTGCTTTGCTTGCCTAATGCAAACCAACATATTAGCTGCTCTTCACACTGCACTGCGCCCTAAATGTCTCTTCAATCCTGCATCTTAGATTATTTTAGATTATGGGATATCTCACTCTTGGCAGGGCCGACTGAGCCCGGCTCCAGAGCAGGTTAACCCACACTGTCCTGGGACCGTCCCAGAGAGGCGGGGCTGAGGGCCGGTCGCTCCAGCAGAAGCAGCATCACACAGGTTAGGGGTTACACCTGTCAGCAGGTGAAGACACAGTCATCCCATCTGTGAGAATTGGAGCTACATTTTACACACCTGATTTGACTGTTAACACACACACACACACACACGCGTTTGGGTCAGTAGGTCAATATCTGGTTTATTTACAAGGGGTTTACATTTTGTATTTTTTCGCCAAGCTCCAAATGAGGAGCAGAGTTTTTTTTTTTTTTTTTTTTTTTTTTTTTTTTTTTTTTTTTTTAGGGAAAAGGCACGGGCCATGTTCTTTAATAGGCTGATCAGTTGAATTATATTGTTTGTGATGTTCTCTGATACGTTCCACCTCTGCCTCCGCTGGAAATCCTCAAATCCTCACCTGGGAGAGGAACTCGCTGCACGGCATGGAGGTAAGAAACACTCATACACGCTCTCTCTCTCTCTCTCTCTCGCTCTCTCGCTCTCTCTCTCTCTCTCACACACACACACACACACACACACACACACACACACACACTATAATATAAGACTTTCCAAAGATCCTCAACAGAAATCTCGTGGAAGGCTCGTGGAATGAAAAATGCGTCTTGAGAAGCCACTTGAAAGCGTCCAGGGAGTCAGAAAGACGAGGAGGTTGTGGAGGATTGTTCCAGAAGGTGCGGGCTGCAGCCGAGAAAGTGCGGTGACCTTTAGTATTTTGAGAGAGGGATGGAAACAAAGCTGAGACAATAAGGGGGGCAATAAGGAGGTCAGCGGTGGTACTGGGTCATGCACTGCTTTATATTTGTAATCAATCGAATCTCACAGTTTATCCTGAATTTTATCTAGGCCTATGTGATGAGGGACCTGCGGCTCGTTCTAGTTAATAATCTGAACCAGCTGTAAAGGATTCAGAGCGGCTTGACTGAGGCCTGTGCCAATAATCTAGGCTGTATGGCAGAAATTCAAAGCGTGAGTTAGAAGGTCGAGGAACAAGGTTCTTCTGATTTTTGAAATGTGTCGGGAAGAGGTGTGGCGCCTCCCGACACACCGCGACCGGTGTTCAACAGGTTCATGACATCAGCGCAATAGCCTATGCAATATCGCCCTCTTGTGGTTAGTGATAGAAATGAATTGTCCACAGACTGAGAGTCAATAATTAGATAGAACAATAATATTTTTATTATGTAGGCCTGACAGTGGCGGACCGCATAAAAATGAGGAACGGGCCGCATGTGGCCCCCGGGTCCCGGGTTGAGTAACCCTGGTGTAATGTAGTTATAGCGTGTGACTATTCCAGCATGTGCATTCTATATTGTACATTGGTTAATGTTGGCGTAAACCCCTCTCTTGAGAAATTGAGGACTTGACCCCCACCCCCCACCCCCACCCCAAGAAGTGGAGTCGGATTTGTGCCCTTGCTGCTGTCACACAATCCAATTTTTGAGAGAAGCAAAAAAATTCACTTTTCTTTTTTGAGTATTAGATAGATAGATAGATAGATAGATAGATAGATACTTTCTTCATCCCGAAGGAAATTCACAGTTTTCAGCAGTATCCACAGAGTACAAGATTAAGTAAATCAAAAATAAAGAATAAAAGATGACACTCGAGATCTAAAGATCTACGTACCCAATGTGCAAAAAATAATGTGCAAAAAAACAAACAAACAAAAAAAAAACAGTGTGCATCGATGTATAGCCTACTCATACTACTCATTATCCATTACTCATAATCATTAAGTTCTCACTTTAATGTAAATGTTTGTGACAGGTGTCTGAACGCAGTATTTAAAAATCAACAACCCTGACTCGCAGTTCCGTATTTTCACGTTGCCTTGAGCACTTCCGTTTACTGCGCCACGACGTTTATTTTGAAAGGCGGCGCCGGAAGCTGCGGGTGCTGCCGGGTCCAGCTTGACGGGAGGCTCGGAGCTGAAGTTGCGTTGTGTTCCGTGTGAGTGCCTGCCAGCGCCGCGGCTGCTCCAAAACAACGCTCTCTGTATTTATACCCGTTTAAACCGGTAACGACCGCCGGGTCGCCGTGTGACGAGCCGCCGCCGGCCCAGCGAGGTGCTTTCTCCGGCGGTTACATACTTTTAGGAGGCCCGGGGGGAGAGGCGCAGCAGCTAACGACACTAGCCGTCATGTCGTGGGAAGGGAAGTGTGCTGGTTCTCCGCGTCTGGCCTCGCCTCTGTCCTCGCCTCCTCCCCGCCGCACGACTCTCTGAGCCGGCCTGACAACACTCCAAGCCGCGGTGACTTTCCTCCGAGCTGTCAATGCAGCTAACACCCAGCTTTACTCGCTAGTGAACCCCAGCAGGCAGGCTAACTGTAGCTAGCTAGCTCGTTGAAACCATGGCGGACAGTTTCGGAGAGCAGCCGGACGGCGGTGCCCTTGGGTCAGGCGTCACGGGGCCGGGCGGCGGGGCGTCGCTGCTGCCGCCGCCGCTGGCCAGCTCTCTGCCGGGCGGACACCCAGCGGCAGCCAGCGGGGCTTACTCCGGCTCGGGCTCCAGCTCCAGCCCGGCCTCTCCTCCTCCCGCCGCGGCCGCACAGAGTGGCCTCTCCGCGGTGGTGGCGGCCCCCATGTCCGCCGTCATGGCCCCTCCGGCCGGGTTCGGGAGCAGCTTCACCCCGGGCTCCTCGCCGGTGGTCGCCGTCTCTCCCACCGTGCACGCCTCGTCGCCGCTCCCGCCGGGCGTCGGGCTGGGGGTGGGCGGGGTGGCAGGAGCGGGCCTCCTGTCCCAGATCCACGCCACGTCCTGGGACCCGACCCTCAGCACCGACTGGGACAACGAGAAGGCGTCCCAGCAGTGCATACTGAGGATCAAGAGGTAAACAAATACCGCAGGAACACTGACATGTACACCTTGGGCTGTGAAACACGGTGTGTGTCGTGTCAGGTGTGTGTTTCCAGGTAAGTCGAGGCCTAGAATTTCAGGCCATTGAAACGAAAGTAAAAGTTTCACAGGCCGCAGTTTGCGACTTTTCCAGAGAGCGGAAGTTCAGGGAAACTGAAATATTGCCTAATTTAGCAGACAGTCACTCCCAGACATTTTCCGACAGTTTCCGAGGCCGGGGGTTTGCCTGTGGCGTCACCGCTGCTCCTCCGTGCTGCCACAAGCTTTATTAGTAATTTAATTTGATTTGATAGGGCGGATGCGGTGTGACATAATTTCAGTTCAGAGTATAAACCTGATTTGCTGCACAGAGGCTTTCAGCTCTTATGCCTATTTTGGCTTTTACACGTTACCGTGTAATTAAAAAATATACAGATTTCACAATCATAATACATTTTTGATATGAAAATAAATTAAAACTGACATAACGAAATATATTGATTTTCAAATAGAGCGTGGGTGTGAAGAGTTTGGTGGCTAAAAACGGGTACAGCTCCGGTTTGCTTGCAGCCAGCACCTAAAACTTTTGTTGTAAAAGATTGATTTATATCTGGACTGGAATTAATTTGATGTCTGTCAGTGATGTGTTCCAGAGCTGACAGTGCTTTATAGAGAAAGCTAATTGTCCAGATTTAGATTTAGGAGTAATTTCCAGCGTTTGAAAGTTTAGTTAAACATGGAACGTGGGAAAAGTCCTGGAATGATGTGACAAGGCTTTTTGTGATTCTCCCACGTTCTTATACTGATTATGAGTATTGATTATGAGTGTCAACGTGAGTGGCAGGTGTGTTTGTTTATTTTGCTGTTTTCTTCCTTCCAGTGTGACTGAATCTCACATCATCCACAGTTTTCAGGAGGTTTGGCTGTTTGTAGTAACTGTGTGCTCGTCTTCCTCGTCTCTCTCTCTCCCTGCAGGGACATCATGTCCATCTACAAGGAACCACCACCGGGGATGTTTGTCGTTCCTGATCCTCAAGACATGACCAAGGTAGGACGTTCCCCCTGCTGACAACCCGGCTCAGGTGTCTCTCTGCTGATCGAGCAGCCAAGTCAGCCAGATAACTTTAAAAACGCCGCCCAGCATCTAAAGAAGATTTTACTAACAGGCACCAGACACGACACCTAAACTTAACATTCAGGTTTTGTTTTACAGAGTCAAATCAGTGTGACCACAGTGTTCATCCCGGCCTTTTTCCCCACCGTTAATCTGTCTGACTTCCTAATCCAGGCTCCACTTTGTAGTCAGGTGCTGCTTTTCTTTCTGAAGCCCCCTTTTCCATGAAGTGATGGAAAACGTTTGGAAAACTCAACAAAATGGATTTGACAGAGTGCAAATTAAACGTTCACTGCGGCCGTGTCCCCAGAAACAACCAGAACGTTCCAGGTTGTGATGCGGACATGACCGGATGGTTCTCCCGCTCAAATCCGAATTTTCTCGTAACCGAAAAGTTGAACTTCATCCACACGGTTTGATACCAAAAACAGTGAAATGAGTGAACACCTGTTTTACGGTGTGTAACATCACAGGAGTGCATGTAGAGTCTCTGCGGCGTCCACACCGCCTCTGTTTTGTTCAGGCTCTTGGACTTTGTTCCTGCTCGCCCAGCAGGAACAACAGAACCGGTTCCCTGCAGTTTCCAGCCAATCACAGCAGAGCTTTATAGAGCTGATATGTTGATCTCCTGGTACAATACTGTCATGATACCTGAGTGCCAGTTTGATCTGTGTTGTGATTCTGTAACTTTTGGGATTTGATTGTGTGATTTCTTGTGGTTTGTAGTTTCTTGAATCGCCCTGCCGTTTGTGGCTGTGAAGTTTCACGAGGCTGTTTGTTGTTCTGTTGTTCTGTTGTTCCTCGGCTCCCCGCAGATCCACGCTCTGATCACGGGGCCGTTCGACACGCCGTACGAGGGCGGCTTCTTCCTCTTCCTGTTCCGCTGCCCCCCCGACTATCCCATCCACCCGCCGCGGGTCAAGCTCATCACCACGGGACACAACACCGTCCGCTTCAACCCCAACTTCTACCGCAACGGCAAAGTCTGCCTCAGCATCCTGGGGTGAGTCGGGCCAGGAAAACCCTGGAGGATGAATTGGTGTCTTTTTGGTTTGTCTTTTTGTTTGTTTTGTTGGAAGAATTAGACCAGACTTGTCAAGAAAGCTCTTCTGTCGACATCGTTGCTGACAGTTGTGAGAGATTTCCAATCAATAGAGCATCAATAATTAAAAAAACAATAAGATAATCAATAGAATTACCTGACATAAAAACGTCCTTACGAAGGAAGACAAACTGGCAGATGTGATGAGACTGAACTGTGTCAAAAAAACAAATCATGTGAAAGTCTTAGGCCTCATTTTCACCGTGACTGAAACCCTGCAGCCTGACGGTGACCTTTGACCTCACACTCACCCTCACCCTCCCAAGACCTTTTCATCTTTCAGTGTAAGACACAAACAAGATCAAGCTGTGTGTGTGTGTGTGTGTGTGTGTGTGCAGGACTTGGACGGGCCCAGCGTGGAGTCCGGCTCAGAGCATCTCCTCTGTCCTCATCTCCATCCAGTCTCTCATGACGGAGAACCCGTACCACAACGAGCCTGGCTTCGAACAGGTACCTGTGTGTGTGTGTGTGTGTGTGTGTGTGTGTGTCAGTCTGTGGAAGCAACAGTTAGTGTCAGATGTTAAGCTCTTAATGGACTCGCTCCGACGTGATTCATCAGATTTGCTTTTAGCCTGTGAAAGAACCCTGTAGAACCCTGCAGAACCCTGAGGTGTTCTGGCAGTGGCTTTTTTAAATTCTCCCTAGAACCAGAGGGAACCACACGGTGAGGCGGCCTGGTGTCACTGTGGTCCAGGACTCGGCTCCTCCTGGTTTCTAACTGAAGTTTAGTCGTTTGTTTATATTTTATTCATGTTTTTTTCGGTCTGGTCGTGTTGTGTTGTTGATTATTGTTTTTTTTTTTTTTTAGTTTTTATTGTTTTATTGTGTGAAGCGTTTTGTGTTCCATGTGTCTGTTTGACCAAAGTGTGCTTGATTGGTTCTCAGGAGCGCCACCCGGGGGACAGCAAGAACTACAACGAGTGCATCCGCCATGAGACCATGCGGGTGGCCGTGTGCGACATGCTGGAGGGCAAAGTGCCCTGTCCCGAGGCTCTGTGGTGAGACCCGACCCCACACCCCCCACCCCCCCAACCCGACCCAACCTGACCCCCCACCCCCCCTCTGTCCTCTGGCCTGATGTTCCCCTCCTTTCTCTCCGTCTGAGGTTCCACTCGCGTTCGCCGAATTCTGCGGGCGGAGGGGATCCGAACCCCGCTAACCGGTCGCCAGCCACCACCGGCGAGGCGGTTTTAGTCGACGTGGCAACACAAGAAATCTCATAAGAACCCTGTAGACTAGCAAGGAACGACCCAAAATAGGCAAGAAATTAGTTTAATTAAAAAAAAAAAAAAAAAAAAAAAAAACTATAAGAAAATTACACCAAAAATCTGCTTTAAAAAAAGTAGCAAAAAATTGCAAAAACTCAGTAAGTAATATCAGACATATTAGAAAATTAGCTGAGCCGTTACCAACAAAAATGATCAAAACTAGTGAAAAAAATAAATAGCTAAAATAATTAAACAAACATTAAATTACTACAGTAAAAAAATACTAGAAAATAGCCAAAAAATTCCCCCAAAATGAAAATAAATAATAATGATAATAATAATAATAATAATAATGATAGTAATAATTAAAATCAAAATGAAAACTACAAAGTGAATTTTGTTGAGAAGGTGTAATAAAATTTTAAAAGCGGTCTCCCTGGTGAAATTGGATTCGTGCCGGTGTGATTGGCGGGTCTGGAGCCAGGCTGCTCTCTCCTCTCCTCTCCTCCTCCTCCTCCTCTTCCTCCTCTTCCTCTTCCTCTCTGTGAATCCCCCCCCCCTCCTCCTGTTCGCTGCGATGCCACAGCTGTGTGTGTTTTGCAGGAGTGTGATGGAGAAGTCCTTCCTGGAGTATTACGATTTCTACGAGGGAGTCTGCAAGGAGAGGCTGCACCTGCAGGGCCAGAACATGCAGGTGAGCGGCTTCCTCTTCATCTCACCTGCGTTTACCTGTGTGTCCTTCTCTGTGTCTGTGACCTGAGACGGGCCAGGCGCACCATTTCTGAACCTAATAATGACTCAACTTAAAATCACGCGGCTCTTTGGCACATGGTGTCTTCCTGGTCCAGCAGAGCCTGACTGTCGCTAGAGGTCACTAGAGGTCATGTTCTCCAGCGACGTCCAGTTGGACAAAAGTCTCTGCCTGCAGTGAAATGGCTGCTATGGGGGCCAACATCATCACACAGGAATCAAATGTGGCTCATTGAATCCACAAGAGTCTCAGCTTTCCAGTCAAAGCCAACTGATGCAGCTCCAAGACTGTTTAGGCCCCAGTCTGCACACACACACCATTTTACAACAGGCCACAAGAACACATGTGGACTGCAGGCTTTGGGGCCCAAACTGCATGGGATTAGCAGAAGGTGGGCGTGTCTGCAAAGGGGAGAGAACCCATTTTCATTCACACAGCTGGAGGTCAGAGGTCAAGGGACCCTGCTGGAAACACACACGACAGCCAAAATTTAGCCAAATATTTAGCCGCCTTGTGGAAAACTTAACACGACTTTTTTCCTAACGTTTGTTGGCTGTAACAGGGACTTGATTTTTTTCATAAATTTTCCATAACCTTTGTTTCTTTGCCTCACATGTTCTTGTATTTTTCTGCCTACCAGGACCCGTTCGGCGAGAAGCGTGGTCGTTTCGACTACCAGGGCCTGCTGGCTCGCCTCGGCGCCACCCACAGGCGGATACGAGAGAAGAGCCCGGCGGAGGACGACCGCAACGACGACGACTCGGACTCGGACACCAGCTCCTCGGAGACGGACCCCGACAGCCAGGGCAGCTCGCAGCCCTGACCTGCAGGGCGGCGCCGGACTCAAACCCAGGCCCGGGGGCGCGGCGCGGCGTGGACGGACAGAGGGAGGAGCTTTTTGTTTGTTTGTTTGTTTGTTTGCTTTGGTTTCAGTGGTTTGTTTGTCCCCTGGACGTGGCGGAGGAGCAGCCGCACAGACGAGGACGGCTGTTGGCGCTGCTTTGTAGATAAAGATGAATTCCGGCAACAAAGTCGAGGCTCTCGTCGTCTGTTTTTGGCTCTTTGGCAGCTGCACAGCCGTCGACCTGCTGTCCTGCTTCACGCCGACACGCGAGACGGCCGGTGAGACGGGACGTTTACCGGCGACTGTGGCTTGTGGACATTTTTCTGGTTTGTGGTTTCACGGATGTGGACGAGAACAGGAAGGGACAGCAGCTTCCTCCTTCGTGTTGGATCTGGCAGCCGAGCGAGGCCAGCGGCTCTCCTCTGGCGGAGCTCCAGAGGCCGGACAGACGAAGAGACCTCGAGCTGCAGAGACGCCGGGACGGTGGGAGCGTCTCTTAAAGCGTCGCTCTGGGTGTTTTCCTCTTCCTCCTCTTTGCAAAGAACCTTTTTTGGTAAGAGGGGAGGAAGGAAGACGGCGGGACGGCGATGGACGGTTTGACGGGACAGACACCTGTTTTGGCGCGGCGGTCTGGGTTAGGTGCCTCGTTTCCAGGTGACGTCTCCTCGGACCGGACCGCGAGCCGAACCCGCCGCCACCCTCAGCCTCAGCCACGGGATCCCACAAAAAGAATAAAAAAACATTCAGTTATTGATTCTAATTCCGGTGATTCCTGTATATTATCATGACAAAATGTCTGCTTGGCTTTGAGTTTGCAGTTTGCAGTTTGCAGTTAGCGCTATTAAAATGAAGAGACGCAGCAGTTAGACCAAGAATGACATTCATCTTTTATACACGTTGATTTTTTGCTGTTTTTTTTTTCCTTCGTTGTGCTGAAATGAACTTTGACATGAACACAACATGTAGGACGTGCTCGCTGGTTTCACTTCCTGCTGCTCATTGGCTAATCAGGAGGTCAGGAGGTGAACGTCTCCAGTGACTTCACAACCTCTCTCCTTTTCTTTCTGCTCTCTTTTCTTTATTCCCCTCCCGTCCTGTTCCCTCTCATCTGTTAACAAAATAACTGGCCTTCTCTCTCTCTCTCTCTCTCTCTCTCTCTCTCTCTCTCTCCCTCCCTCCCTCCCTCTCTCTCTCTCTCTCTCTATCTTACTCTCTCGTTTTCATCTCACCCCAAAAACAAACTTCATTCTCTTTTTCCACACCAGCGGTTTCCTCTCGGTCAGACGCTCCTTCCCACGAGGCGTCCAGGTAGGCTTCCTGTTGTCATGGCAACAGGAGCAAACGCTGTGTGGCACCTCGTGCACACCTGGACCTGTGTGTGTGTGTGTGTGTGTGTGTGTGTGTGTGTGAGGCTTAGAGCATTATGATGGAAGGATATGAGCTGTTGCAGTGATTTCTGAGTTGATTCCGTTTTGTCACACTGATTCGGTGCGATATCTCACCGTTTTTATCCACTGCAGCTCGGCTCTGAAAGAGTCAGGCTTTGATTTGGTGGCAAAAACTTTTGACTTTTGGAGAATTAGATTTACATTTTCCTGTCTATGGAAGAGAATTAAAGCAACAACAAATGAAAAAAGAATTGTGAGATTAAAGTCAGACTTTATTCTCAGAGTTATGACTTTTTTTTTTTTAATGTCTGGCCCTAATGCTCTTCCATACAAAACACTGCATTGATTTGAATGGTTTCCTGGCAACCAGCAGTAATTGAAAACACAGGTGGGGGGGTGGGGATGGGGGAGGTTATATTAAGGAGCCAGAGCTTCAGAGATTTTGGTCCTGAATCACTGATCTGATGTTGGAAAAAAATGTGTTTTGAAAAATGTTTAAAATAGTTTTCTTGTTTGTTTGTTTGTTTGTTTTTTTTTTTGCCAGTTTTCAAGTTTTTTTTTCTAATTTTCTGGTTATTGTGCATTTTTTATTTTATTTTATTTTTTAATTTTTGAAAACCTTTTTTTTTTTCTTATTTTCTAATTTCACTTTTTTCCCCCACTTGATTTCTTCCAAAAAACACTGGAAAAGGCCAGGAGCAAAATGGCAAGAAATGACCCCAAAATGTGCAAGAAATTATTAAAAAAGAAAGAAAAGTAGCAACAAAATCTTTTTTTTTTTTTTTTTTTTTTTTTTTGAGAAGAAAACTGTTTAGAAGGATTAGACGGATTTATTTGAAGGCCAGATCAGAGATGCTGGAACAGATTTCTTTCACTTTACCTGTAAACCACTCCTGGGCCCCTGGAACAGCCTCAGCGGCCCCTGGAAGAGCCTCAGGGGCCCCACTTTGAGAACCACTGTTCTCAGCTGACCAAGGGGCTTGAGAAGTCGCAGAGCGTGAGCGCCCCCTGTTGTCTGTTTGCTGCCACGCTGACGCAGAAGCTCCGCTCAGTGCAGATCTCGCTCCTCGCCTCCCCGCTGCGCTGTTGCTCTTCTGGTTTCGTCAAACTAAAACTCAGCCGGCCGCTGATCTGCGGAGGTCCCCTGCGGTGCTGACGGATCACCGCGGCGGAAGGGCGTTCGCACGTTTATCCAGACGAGTTTTGTTTGGCTCTGATCAGAGAATCTCCCAGCAGAAATAGAAAAAAATAATCTCCGATTGCCAAAAATCTGCAGATGGCAGTACACTTCCTGAAGCTCTTGGGTTGTGTTCTTATGCCTGTGTGTGTGTGTGTGTGTGTGTGTGTGTGTGTGTGTGTGTGTGTGTGTGTGTGTGTGTGTGTGTGTGTGTGTGTGTGTGTGTGTGTGTGTGTGTGTGTGTGTGTGTGTGTGAGCGAGAGGAGTGTTCATTTCCAGGTCTTGATATAGTTGTTGTACAGAGAGTCTGGAAAGTGTGGAATAAAACGTTCAGTCCTGATGAAACCCGACTGTCTTGTATTATTATAATTATTATTATTGTCGTTTCTATTTTGAACACGAACAAATAACTAGACACAGAACAAAATAAAGACATGAACAAAAAGCAAACAACCAAAGAGCCAAATAAATTTGTCATTTGCACGTTCAAAAGGGAGCGGGAGGACGTCCCACCCCTTCACCTTACAATATCAATAATTAACCCGCTTCCAAATAATAAGAAGAATGATCATAATAATAATCACAACACAAACAAACCAAACCAAATACTAACAATATAATAAAAATAATAATACTCAAGAGAAGAAAGAAAAGCTTTCACACTTTCTTCACTTTATTTTTAATCAGTCAATTTGGATATGGACATTAATCCTTACAGGCCTTTATAAAAGAAAAACTGTGGTTAACATTAATTTGTAGGCCAAATGAACCTTTTTAATATGGACATTAATCCTGTTATGAAGGAACGTGTGTAGGCCTACGTGCTGCACCGTGGAACAGGGGAACGTGTGCACGTGCTGCACCGTGGAACAGGGGAACGTGTGTACGTGCTGCACCGTTGAACAGGAGAACGTGTGCACGTCCTGTGGTTTAAATGCACGTCGCGGAGCCGCTGCTGTGAAACTGCAGCTCCAACATCTTCACCTGGTTCGCGGCTGCCGTCTTTCACCTGTGTGGATCTCCAGCTGCTGCACACCTGCCGGCCACCGGGGGGCGCCGCCGCTCCACACACCGGCCTCCCGAAACCCAAACAGCGGCCCTGACCAGGACCCGAGCTGAGCCGTGTTCACTTTATCAGGGCCGGAGCCCTCCAGGGGAGAGGGCTCTATTGTTATTGTACCGTTTCTTTTTTATTATTATGCGTCATTAACCCTTAATTTGACCCCCTAAACATGCTCAAAAACTCACCAAATTCGGCACGCACATCAGGTCTGGTGAAAAATTCGATAAAATGGAAAAACGCACCCCCGAAATGCAAAAATGAGCTCGCTAGCGCCGCCTAGGTACACAAAAACAGCCGCTGCGGCCCACAGGAATGTGATAGAAAGACCAAACCAACGCCGAAACGTAGGTCTCATCAAGGCCTACAAATCACGCACCGACACCCCTGACCTAAAATCAACAGGAAGTCCGCAATTTGCGTTTCAAAATAAAATTCACGCCCAAAATTTCACTTTGCAGAAAATCTATCTCCTCCGAGGGCGTAAACGCTAATACATGACAGAGGACACAGTGCTTTTCAAAATTTCTGAAGGATTTCGTCACTACTCGAATCGTTTGGATTTTGTAAGCCCTAAAAGTCGGAGTCACCAAAACCTCTTTTTTTTCCATGGACTTTGGTGTGAAGAGGCTGACACTTGGCTCTAATTAGGCCTCTGCAGTCTAAAGTAAAAGTCTGACTGCTTTCAAACTTATGCCGATGGAAAGAGAATGAAATTTCCTACTAAAATATGAAAAGTTTGTGTACATTTGAACAGGTTTGTGGAAGCTGTGAGGAGTTTTCTGACATTTTTGACTCTGGTGTCCTCTGCTCTCTGCTCTGCCGGTCATGTGACTCACTCCAGCCACCTGCGAGATGCCGCCATACACACCCATTATAAAGTGTGAGAGGAGCAGAAAACACTCTCAAACTAAAATTGTGAAAACTCAAAAACAGTACAAGATGGCAAAAACTTGTCAATACGATATTTATAGATCAAGGTCTTGTACCACATTTAAACTTTAAATCAAGTCTGTAACTCAAACTATGTTCAAACGGTGAAAGCTCAAACGGGTGGGTTTGATCAATTTCTCCATTGGACTGAATGGGGATTTCTCTGTCTGCCTGCATTTTGGTGTTGCTCGTGTCAATCACACACTGGGACATTCTCAGCCTTTCAAAATAAAAGCTCGTATTTTCACAGCTGCTAGTACTCATGTCCATCACACTTTGACCTGGTAACATGGTCATCCTTGGCATTTCAAAATAAAAGCCCCAAACTCTTTCAAAATAAAGGCTCTTATTTTCACAGCTGCTAGTACTCATGTCCATCACACTTTGACCTGGTAACATGGTCATCCTTGGCCTTTCAAAATAAAAGCCCCAAACTCTTTCAAAATAAAGGCTCTTATTTTCACAGCTGCCAGTACTCATGTCCATCACACTTTGCCCTGGTGACTGGGACATCCTCGGCATTTCAAAATAAAAATTTCAAAATAAAAGCACCAAAATAATTGTCTGCACAAACAATACCATCCCCGGCTGGCACAGGTGCAAGGGCCCGTCCAACGCTGCTTGCAGCTTTAATTTTATTCACTTTTTTTTTTTTTTTTTTTTTTTTTAATATAAATACTTTTGTAATTTTCCATTCACTCATTTTGCCAATGCTCATCGGGCAGGAGGCACTTGTATACTTTATATTATATGAATTAATGAATGAATGAATAAATGAATGAAAGAATGAAGGTTCTTACTGAAGGAAGCGTGACAGGCCGAGATAACCCTGCCCACTTTGCAGGTGGTCCCGCTTTTAATTTGATAAAAGTTAATGCCCAAGTAATGACAAGGAATTTTTGTAATCTCTCTCTCTCGCTTTCTCCCTCACACACACACACACACACACACACACACACACAGAGCACAAGGAGGCAGGAGGATCCGTTTTCTCATCTTTTAATAACACATTCATATCTATGCTCTGTTTTGTTTACAAGGAGTTTAAAACAAGTGTTGATGAGGACTAAAGGAATCAGGCAGGCAGAGGGTGAAAGTCCATATACTGTAAGAAGACCACAGCGCCGCCCAGTGGAGGAGGGACACGGTGACGGCAGACGGGCCCTTCTTGCCGCGGCCCGGCCTGAACTGGAGGCTCATGGGAACGCAGGAGCGGATTTACAACTTTTCATCGGCTAAAATCTGAGCCTTAATCCTAATTCTGGCATGAGTCGAATCGCAGTGTCGGCGAGAACCGAGCAGTCTGCAGACGCCCACATCATCTCCTAATTTCCAGTTTTGAAACTGAGCCCCGGCCAGATTATAGGTGTAATCCCGCCTAATCCGGCTCAGAGCGGCAGAAGCATGAGCAGAGCCCCTCCCCCCTCCACCTGCGGCGCCTCGGCCCGGCTAGAAAACAACAACAGGTCCTTTTCCTTCTCAGACGAGTCGCTCGCGGTGAAGCTGGTCGGCGAGCCGTTCAGGAGGAGAAAGAAAAATGTTCAAAATGCACCCAAACACAAGAGATTACAATCCTCTGTCATTTGAAAAGAAAAACAAAACAAACAAAACAAAAAAAAAAAACAATGAGAGAAAAATTAGAACTCAACCGAAAAAGAAAACATGAAGAATATTTCTGAAGTTAAAAAAAAAAAAGAAAAAAAGTTTAATGAAGATGAAACACAAAAAAGCAAACTGGATAATGAAATCTCATTGATGTGTTTTTTTTTTTATTGTTTTTTTTTTTTGTTTATTTGTTGGTTTTTTTTCTTTGCTTTTTGTTGGAAGAAGAAAATGAGGCGGTCAGTTCTTCTCTCCCCCAGTTCAGCTTTATTATTCCATTTCATAATCCTTTCAAAAACATCTAACAACGGAGCAAGAAAACAAAATAATCTTTGGAAGAAGTAAAAGTTTTTTTTTCCTTTAATAGACTATCCACTACAGTATATGGAGATGCCGCTACCCAGTTATTCATTTACCTATATTTCTTTCGAGCATTTAAACGTTTTTTTTTTTTTGTAATTTTTTGTGTCCTTTTTCAAAAAGATTTTTACCATTTTCCTATTTTTCCTAAGAGGTAGATCAACAAAAAAAAAAAAAAAAAAAGAAAGAAAAAATTACATGGTTACAGATCAGATATCGTGCCCCTTGATTCAGGAAGTGAAATCACAGGGTGGTGGTGGGGGGGGGGCAGGGACAGGGGGGCCGAGCTGGAGGATTGTGGGTA
This sequence comes from Myripristis murdjan, assembly GCF_902150065.1. Taxonomy (NCBI): domain Eukaryota; kingdom Metazoa; phylum Chordata; class Actinopteri; order Holocentriformes; family Holocentridae; genus Myripristis; species Myripristis murdjan. The sequence goes on along the minus strand of NC_043987.1, from coordinate 34,839,330 downwards.
CTGGAGTTTTTCCAGGCGGCGTCTCGGGCCGATTTAGTCGCCGGCTTTTCCCCCCACTGGTTAAGGAAGTTAGTCGAACCAATCAAAAGGTCGTACCCCCCGGCCCCGCCCACCCCCGAACCCCCGCCCCCCCACAACGTGTCCTTATTGGGTATTCTTTTTTTACAGTCCCGTCTCTTAGCTGGAGAGGTAAAAACTTAAACAAAAAAAAAAAAACAAGAAAGAAAAATAAATTAAAGTTGAATAAGAAAAAAACTGAAACAAAATCATGACCATAACATGCACCGTCCGTCCGTCCGTCCGTCCGTCCGACTGCTTTGCTCTCGTCCTTATTTTTATTTGTTTTTTGCGATCAAAGAAAACAGAAGAACAATCTTGTGGCTGAGTCGTGGAGTTGTGTTGCTTTGCTTGAGGTAGCGTTCCTAGTTATGTGTCAAGAGGTTCGTTTGTTTTCGTCAGGTAGGCGTCGCTCTGCCGGGGAGGGGGGGGGGGGGGGGGGGGTTAACACGACGGGGAGGAGTTTGCGCCATTTTGTTTGTTTGTTTGTTTCCACATCGTTTCCATCTGTCTGTCTGCCTGTCTGTCTGTCTGTCTGTCTCTCTCTCTGTCTGTCTCTGTCTGTCTGTCTGTCAGTCGGGGCCGAGCGAGTCGCCTGCACTTCGTTATGAGCTCTTTGTTCTTTATAACGAGCGTCGCTGCTAAATGGCAAACTGATAGTAAATTAAACTGAAAATACAATGGAAAAGGTTTACAGATCAATTGGTAATCCATAACAAATACTTCACAGGGTGTATAAACAACAATAAGCTGCTCCTAAATAGTTTACTGTTTAAAAAGTAAACATGACTGATCATTTGTTTCTCTGCTGTAAACAACGATTAACGGAAGTTTAACTGTCAGTTCACCATTTATTAACAACGGTTACTCAGTTCTGACTCAGTTTGCTGAAGCTGCTGCGGGTTCGAGGCGTCGTGTTCGGGGCTTTGAGTCTCGCGCCTTCCGGAGAGGATTTATTTATTTATTTATTTATTTATTTATTTATGTATTATCACAACAAAACAAACCAAACTGCTGCTGCTCAGGGGGTTTTCTAATTGTTTGTGTTTTGATAAATGATTTTTTTCCCCTCTGTTTGTTTTGCCGCTTCGCCACGACGACGAAATCGGTGTCCTGCATCTGATTACGGGATGAGGTGGGTTTGTGGCGGGGCGGGGCATCGCGCGAGCTCCGCCCACAGGTCAGGACGACTCGGCGGCGTGCGGAGCGACACAGCTGGCTTTTGTTTCGTTGCACGCCGGCCCATCCGGTTTCATCCGGTTCCCTCCCGTTCTCGCGGTGCCGGGACGGTCAGACGTTCACGAGAGCGAGTCGCTCGGTTCTAATCCCGTTCCTGCGAGAACGCGAGCTTCGACTTGAGGCGCGTTTGTTTTCCGTTCTCGTGAACAGGAACCTGGACCGTTCTCGTGGTGCGCGTCCACAGGATCAGTTTACACACGTTCCGAATTTCGCGTGATTTTTATCATTTTTGTCCGAAAAGGATGGACGCCATTTTGGAATGAAACCCTTCACGCGTGTTTGGCACAGTTATCGTCATGTACTGAGTTACAGGTTAGTAGTTCATCGTATTTAGTAGCCATTTCATTAAGGGATCTGTTCATTAAAAAAAAAAAAAAAAAAAAAAATCAACACAAACCAAAAAAAAAAAAAGAAAAAGAAAAAGAAAAAGATCAAATTAAACTCGGTTCATTTCCCAAACTCGGAAAATGAGGAAGCCAAAGTCGGTGGTTAGAGTAGAAGGTCTTCAACAGAAGTGAGCAAAACGAACACGATGGAGACCAGCGCAAGAAAGGGCGAGGGACCCTGACGTTCCCGTCCGCTCCAAAAAAAAAAAAAATGAAATGATTCTCAAAAGACATAATAATAATAATAAAAAAAAAAACATCCTCGTCGTCGTCCTGGAGCGGGACGAGGGAGCGAGGATGCGGCGTGGCGAGACAGAAGGATGAAAAAAAAACGAGGGAGGGGAACCGGTGAGAGTCAGAGTTTGACGGGGCAGGGCGGGGGTGGGGTGGAGGACTGGTGTGTGTGTGTGTGTGTGTGTGTGTGAGTGTGTGTGTGTGAGTGATGCCGTAGCCGCTACCGCCGGGCTTTTCTCTACAGTTGCATTTCAAGTGATCAAACACAAAAAAGGCATTTCTTACATCGTCAGACACCCCTCGCTTCTGTCACCCCCCCCCCCCCCCCCCCCACCCCCACACGTCTCCCCTCCCTCCCCCTCCCACCCTTTTTTTTCGCCCTTCCCTCTCTACCGTCGTTAAATTGCATCGAGTTTCAGGTGTTACAGGAGGTTCTCGGTCGTTTCGATAGTTTGACGTTGTCGACGTTTTTATTTTATTTTATTTATTTTTTTCATCAATTAGTGCAACAGTACGTCCCCAGATGTCATGTCCAAAATAAAGCTTGCTGTATTGTCGAAACAAAAATTAAAAAAAAAAATAAAAAAATAAAAAATTTAAATAAAACAAAAAATTAAAAGAATCCTAACCAACCCAAATGGCTGCAGGCTGAATAATGAATCCTAAATAGTGTGTCTTGGTGTTTGTGAACAGAGCTCTATGGGTTGGAGAGACGGAAACTCCCAGAGGCAGCGCCGCCGGGGGCCGGGGGCCGGGGGCCGGGGGCTGGGGCCGGGGCCGGGGCCGGGGGCCGGGGGCCGGGGCCGGGGCCGGGGCCGGGGGCCGGGGGCCGGGGTCAGGCTTACACATTTAGGTTAATGTCAGCTGGATAATTGTGTCCAAAACGTCCGAGGCGCGCTGTTCCGCTGAAAAAATGTTCAAGGCTTTTATTGTGAAGAGGCCAGGTGTGCTGTGAAAACCTCCAGCCGCCGACCTTCATCTGATTCCTCAGGTTTCCAGCGGGACAGGGGGCCTCGGATGTTTTTTTTGTGTGGTTATTTACGCCACCACTAGAGGGCGCTTCTCTTTAACGATGACTGTGGGTCGTGATAAAACAGCTGCACAGCCGCCCTTCAGAATAAAAGGGCATCTTCAGAATAAAAGGCCGTGCAGGACAGCGTCCCGCCTCCGGCCCGGGTGCCGCGCTGCCCCGGGACGTTTCCGTCTCTGGACAAAAATGGAAGCATAGAGACAACAGAATAGACGTTTCCCTGTTGGTGAGCTCGCTGGGTAGCCAGTGGAGCCGCTCGATGGCGGCGGCGGCGGCGGCGTCATGAGGCGCAGGCGTTAAAAACATCGGGAATAATCTGGCAGTGTCCTTAAGTGACCTGGCGCGTCCGAAACTCTCTCAAAGGCTTTTCCCCGTCCTTATCTCTCTCTCTCTCTTTTTTTTTTTTTGTATGGTAACTGTTTTTTTTTTCTCCAAAGTTATTTCAAAAATACAAAAGTAGCGTGATGGTGTTCACCTCTTCAGCATCTTATGTACAGGTTTTCATCTATGACCTCTGTGTTCGTGGTGTTTTTCAACTCTCTTGCTTTTTTTTTTTTTTGCTCCCATTTTTTTTTTTTTTTTAAAGGTTCTTGGATTTCTCCTCGGTCGGTTAGAAAACAGACGGAGGGCCATAGGTTCTTGTCCTACTTTTTTCTGCTTTTTTTTCACCCAACCACATCCCCCAACAGAAATGAACACTTAAAACCAATGAACAGGAAACAGCCACACACCAGCACGCAGTGACACACACAGCCACACAGCAGCACACACACATCCAGCCAACAGGGAGCGTCTGAGGTGTTGTGGTCAGTGCACAGGTAATAAATATTCACATTCAGAGTAGTCAGAGCTAGTTCAGGTGTGTGTGTGTAGGTAGAATGCCCCTTCTGTCTCCTTATACAGTTACATTGCTCTCTGGCACAGCCACCTAGATGGACTGCTTCTGCTCCGCTCGGCGCGACTCGACCCGGAAGCGCTCCCACCTGGGACGGGGCGGTGACCGCCGCCCCCTCCTCAGGTGGGACGCTTCGCGGCTCCGAGTCGCTCCGGGCGCCTTAAGCCCTCTCGTAATGTTTGGCGCTCTATGATGACGACGTCATCACAATAAGGCAGGAGAGGAAGGGCCTTCAGGGCACGGCGAGCGCCGGCGAGCGCCGTCTTAGGAAAGAGATGCGGTGATGTCGTCCGGGCGCGGCCTGAGGAGGAGGTCGTCTGTCCTCTGAAACGGCCCGGACGTCACGTTCCGGTTCATCCGGTTAAATCTACAATCACAGAGCGTCTGAGCGTCTGATGACATCAAGAGCGGCGCGCTCGGCCGCCACGTGCCCCTCAGGACCCTCCTCTCAAATAACACCACTCCCCGTTGGCCAACACCCCGTCTCAGACAACGGGCTGCTCCAATCACACGTCAGGAAGACCCGGAGGACGTCTCCTCACCCGAAAAGGCAAGATGGCATGCGATCCCATTTCCTGTCTAGAGCGGCGTCTCTCTCTGCTCACACACAAACACACAGCCTCGTCGTCATCCTGAGCTCATTCAACCAACATCACACCCAAAAAACAGAAAAAAATAACCAAAGCAACAAGACAAAACCTAAAAAAAATACTTTTTTTTCCTTAAAAAAATAAAAAATATTCAGGACTATCAGCTTTTCTTTTCTTTTTTTTCTTCTTATATAAAACACCAGCAAGCAAAAAAAAGTTAGGAATACTGAGGTAACTTTACCCTGAGGTAGGTTTTTTTTCTTTTTCATCTCATTTCTTCTCTAATCTGTTCTAATCTTGGCGAGAGCGTCCAGGCATAGACCCCGCCCCTCATTATCATACGCGGGCGGGATCTGGAGGCTCCGCCCACAGGCCTTCGGCAGATTGGGAGAGAGAACGAGGAAGCCACTCCCCCTCCTTCTGATTTTACCTTCTGAGCTCAAGGCGAGGAGCTTTGGAAGACTTTCTCTGGCTCGGCCGAGGCCGGTCTCCAGCGGCGAGGTCACGTTTGTCCCGCCGCGTTCACGCCGGAACAAAGACGCCCCGCCCGAGACCGGCCCTCGCCCGAGTCCAAGAACCAAGTCCTGGAGGAAGGCGATGAGCGGAGACCGTCAGACGCGCCTCGTCTGTCCGTCATCGCAGGACTTATTCATAAAAACACCCAGGTGAGGCGGAAGCTCACACCTGACTCGCTGCCTTCAATACATTCACCCGAGGGGCCGGGCTAACTCACATATCATATATATATAATATATATAAAATATGCCGTTTAAGGCGCAGGCCGCTGGCCAGCTGGCATAGCCGCTGGCTGCTTTTCATGTTAATGTTGTTTCTTTAGTTTTCTTCATAATGGTTCCACATGTTGGAGCTGAGCCGCTGCAATAGAACTGCAGGACCAGCCGCGGCCTCTGCTGCCCGAACTGTCTCCTGCCGCGCCGCCGCCACGGCGGGGGGGGCGGCTCAGTGCCCCCCCAGCCCCCGGCCGCGCCGTAGGCTACAGGATGCTACACATCGCACGCCGGGGCCTGGGAAATATACATAACACCCCCCCTTTTTTTTAAAAGAAAAAAAGGCGTGGCGGCTTGACGCAGCATTTCTTAACATTAACATGAAGATTATATATTTACAACCTCATATTTTCTTCTTTTTTCCTCTTCTTCTTTTTTTTCTTTTTTTACTCACACCCCTCCGTTAGCCGGAGAGGTCTTCAAAGAGCAGTGTTAACATCTGCGGCCCCTCATCTAGACTCTCATTGGCTGAGGTACCGGGGGGGTGACCCCTCCCTCTGACCCCGAGCCTCTGCAGCGGTTTCCCCGCCCCCTCTCCCGGCTCCGCCTCACTGCATTCTATCAATAATAGCTCTGCATAAAACATTTCTATACATATATCTCTATCTTTTTTTTGTTAAAAAAACCACCCTTAAAATATAGGACTGAGTGCAGATGGGTGGAGAGGCCTGTGGGGGGCGGCAGAGGGCCGGGCGGTCCCCCTGCTGGTGTCGCCCTCTTCCCTCCAGGCACTGAGCGGTTCATCTGAGCGCGTGCGGGCCGGCGTGAGCAACAGCAGTAAGGCTCCGTCCTGACTGGGGAAATAATGTCGGCCATGTTGTTGACGCCGGCCCGGCGCCGCTCAGATCTGCAGCGGTCGCGGCGGACGAGGCGGAGGGGCCGGTCGCGGCCCCGCCGAGCCACGCCAGGAGGACGCCGCCGCCCCTCCCTCGCTCCGCCCCTCCATCCCCTCATCCCCCCATCCTCAATCAGTCTCTCTTCTGGCCTGGCATCTGGTCTCTGTTCTCAACTTTTTTTTTCTTCTTAATCCTCTTTTTTATTCATTTCATCTTTTGTTATTTTTCATTATTATTTTTCCTCGTCTCTCGCTAAACGCCTTTGTTTCTTGTCTTCCTAGCTATCGGGCGTAATCCCTCCTTCTTAATAATATCTCTCCCTGTCTATCGCTGGGTCCGTGTGTCGCTCTCCTGTTTTCTATCCGTCTGTCCGTTTGTCTGTCCATCTGTCCGTCCATGTGTCTGTCCGTCTGTCCGTCAGGCGGGGGGGCCTCGTGTCTTTCGGGGGGGACGGAGGCCCTCACTTCCTGCGTGGCTGGTGCTCCTGAGCCAGTCCCTGCGGGGTGCCACCCATCTCTGTGAGGCCCTGGGGCTGAGGGCCGGGGCCCATCCCCATCCCACCTTTCTGCTGCTGCTTCACCTGGGTCAGGATGTCCCGGATCTTCCTCTGGGCCAGCTACAGGGGACAGGACAGTCAGAGAGGACGGATGGAAAATAAAAACGGTTGAGAATACGCTCCTTTAGTCAGTCACAGAGCCGCACTGCCCAGAGCCAGTGAGCAAGGCTTTATTTACCGACACCCAAACTGCTTTCTCAGTTTAATGTCGAGGGGAGCGTATTTTTGTCATGGATTATGTGACGTCATATTACGTTACCATAATCAAGAGCTTTCCCTAACCTCAACCAAGTGGTTTTGTTACCAAATCTAACCCTTTCCTTAACCTTAACCAAATATTTTTGGTGGCTAAACAAACCTAAAATGCTGCCCGACATGATATACAACATAAAACATTAGAAGCTTTTCTGTGATGCGTCAGAAACAAACATAATCCACACAAAATATATAAATCCGTTATAATTCTAACTATAACATAACATAAATGTAGATGTATGTATAACCTCCCAAAACCACAGCTTACATGTGCTTTACTTTACTATGAAGGATAAAAGAAATAGAGAAAATAGAGAAAAAGCACAATAAATGGCTATCCATAAAATGGATATGGCTCAGCGTATGGATTAACTGGTCTAGAAAGTCTTGATTATTTTGAAATTTGTGAGAAATACCAAGAAAAAAACAAACAGAAAAAAGAGTTATTGTTAAGTCCTGATGTGCATAATGTATATGAGAGCATTATTTTTCACTCAGTTATTTATTTTTTTTTATCCAAATCAAAATTGAAAATGACGGCCTAAACCCTCAGAGTTCCTCCGAGCTTTAACTAAAGGTAAAGATGACGTTATTTAACTTCATAGCCGACGTTACTGTTTGGTGTTTGCGATGTCGGTCGTGGAGACGCGCGAGTTCGATGCCGAACGCGCAGCAGGTGAGTCGTACCTGGCTGGCGTAGAAATGTCCGATGATCTTGACGATGACCTGGTCGTTCTCGTCGGGGGTCTGCTCCCGCGGGACCACCACCTCGGCGGCCGTCAGGTTCTGCAGCTCGTTCACCTGCAGACACACGAGCAGACTGCATGAGGAGGCTGCCGCCGCCGGGACGCCGCCGGGACGCCGCCGGGACACCGCCGGGACACCGCCGGGACACATCCCTGAACCCTTTGGTTAACCTTTGGTTCACATTGCCGTGGCAACAGCTGTAGCTTTCAGTGATGTCACGGCGTCGGCAGAATAACTTTATAGAAACTGGTGATAAAACATGCACCTGGCAGCGAAGGAGGAAGTCTAAGTTCATGCACAAAATTAATTGTAATCATCTGCTGCTGCTGAGTTAATCCTAATTGGCTGCATTGTTGTTAATAAAGTTATTGGACATCGCTCTGGCAAAGCCACCAAAGACCCGCCAGGTAGACGCCCCGGTGGCTCACCTGGTCCTGGGTTCAAATCTGAGCCCAGGCCCGTCATCTCTGCTGTCACTATCAAATAAAAAGCACAAATGCCCAAAAAATAATCTAAACCCTACCAGGTGAGACTCAACTCCTCCCAAAACCAAGAGTTTTTATTTGAATCCAAATCTGTCAATTCTTTGATTCTCTCGTGGACACAGAACAGGTTTCAGCCAAACTTCAGGTTTGACTTATGCAAATTTCACGGTAAGTAGATGATAATTAGCGAGTAACATAAATGTAATTTCTTTGAAATGAACGTTTACTTTCATTTCAGATCCATTAGATCATAGAGATGAAACCAGGATGGACTGCGGCTCCGGGTCTGTGCAGTTTAGTTGTTTTGGAGAATAAAAATCATTTTGCAGCAGCAACGTTCCGAATGAGTTCGGTGACAGCAAAAGTTTCGGTTTTCAAGAAATTTTGAGGTAAATGTTGCTTGTAATCTGACCACCAGGGGGCGTTTCCTGGCTCACGGCAGACGGCTTGATCAAAACTGAAAGTTCAGGTGAAAAAATGTTCTTGGGCTGCATTTGACCCTCAAGGCTCCTGTCAGATTAACTGGGATTAGCGACGAGCTGCAAGGTGGCGCTGCTCTGAATGAACTTTTTCTTCCTGCAGCCACAGAGGCTCTGGCACCGCAGGCCTGACATGTGGATCCGTTTATCTGACGCTTTGAATGAAGCTGAAGGGGCGAGGGGAGGAGGAGGAGTCTGCAGGGGAGGAGTGGGCGGGGCTACATTCTGGGCAGGTGGCGGTCGACTCACCGTCTTGCCTCCCTTGCCGATCACCCGCCCTGCAGCGGCGGCAGCCACCTTGATGTGAGTCTCCAGTTTGACTTCCTCCTTCGGCCCGAAGAAGTTCTCCTCCTTCAGCTTGCTGTAGATCCTGCCCTGGGCCTGCAGGGGGCGACACAGAGCTGAATAACACTGCAACAACACCACTACATTCAAATTACCCTGTGATTAAAAATGATAAATACTAAATATTATGGCTAAAAAGAGAAGATTAGAGATCAGGCTCTGCCGAAAAAAAAAAAAAAGGGTCCAGTTTAAGGTATTTAATCTCAGCTGAGTCATGAATCTTTAGTCAAACTAAAACTAGCGCTGAGTGATAAAATGAATGAATAAATAAATACTTAAATTCATTCATTTTAATCGCAAAAATCACACTGCACATATTTTGACAGATACTGTGTTTGTGATATTATTCATTTAGCAAATAACCACTACAACTGAAGAACAGAGTAAAAAAAAATCAGTTATAGTTTGAATAATTGTTCAGTCATAATAAATATAATTTCTCCAATGAAGCTGCATTTGTCTTTTTGGAAACAAAGACGTCAAAAAGAAAGATGACGTCTAAAAAAACAGTGGTTCGATACCTTGAACTGAGCCTCGGGGGGTCCCGTCACGATCACCATCCTCATTTTGGAGTCTGGAGCCTCGGCCGGGGCGATCTGCAGGAGGAGAGAGGAGCTGCTTCAACCGGACAGCCAAACACCTGACAGCCAAACACCTGACAGCCAAACACCTGACAGCCAAACACCGGACAGCCAAACAGCTGACAGCCAAACACCTGACAGCCAAACAGCTGACAGCCAAACACCTGACAGCCAAACACCTGACAGCCAAACACCTGACAGCCAAACACCTGACAGCCAAACAGCTGACAGCCAAACAGCTGACAGCCAAACACCTGACAGCCAAACAGCTGACAGCCAAACACCTGACAGCCAAACACCTGTCATCCCCCACCTGGACCAAAGTCCACCTCCACCTGCACATCACACCTGCAGGAGCTTCTCTGAGCTCCACCCTGAACCCACAGGCTTTATATGGAGAACAGCTTCCACTCCTCTGGGAGGCTTTCTGCCAGATGTTGGAGTGTCTGTGGGAGTTTCTGCCAGATGTTGGAGTGTGTCTGTGGGAGTTTCTGCCAGATGTTGGAGTGTCTGTGGGAGTTTCTGCCAGATGTTGGAGTGTGTCTGTGGGAGTTTCTGCCAGATGTTGGAGTGTCTGTGGGAGTTTCTGCCAGATGTTGGAGTGTGTCTGTGGGAGTTTCTGCCAGATGTTGGAGTGTCTGTGGGAGTTTCTGCCAGATGTTGGAGTGTCTGTGGGAGTTTGTGCCAGATGTTGGAGTGTCTGTGGGAGTTTGTGCCAGATGTTGGAGTGTCTGTGGGAGTTTCTGCCAGATGTTGGAGTGTCTGTGGGAGTTTCTGCCAGATGTTGGAGAGTCTGTGGGAGTTTGTGCCAGATGTTGGAGTGTCTGTGGAGTTTCTGCCAGATGTTGGAGTGTCTGTGGGAGTTTCTGCCAGATGTTGGAGTGTGTCTGTGGAGTTTGTGCCAGATGTTGGAGTGTCTGTGGGAGTTTCTGCCAGATGTTGGAGTGTCTGTGGGAGTTTCTGCCAGATGTTGGAGTGTCTGTGGGAGTTTCTGCCAGATGTTGGAGTGTGTCTGTGGAGTTTGTGCCAGATGTTGGAGTGTCTGTGGGAGTTTCTGCCAGATGTTGGAGTGTCTGTGGGAGTTTGTGCCAGATGTTGGAGTGTCTGTGGGAGTTTCTGCCAGATGTTGGAGTGTCTGTGGGAGTTTCTGCCAGATGTTGGAGAGTCTGTGGGAGTTTGTGCCAGATGTTGGAGTGTCTGTGGAGTTTCTGCCAGATGTTGGAGTGTGTCTGTGGAGTTTGTGCCAGATGTTGGAGTGTCTGTGGGAGTTTCTGCCAGATGTTGGAGTGTCTGTGGGAGTTTCTGTCAGATGTTGGAGTGTGTCTGTGGAGTTTGTGCCAGATGTTGGAGTGTGTCTGTGGAGTTTCTGCCAGATGTTGGAGTGTCTGTGGGAGTTTCTGCCAGATGTTGGGGTGTCTGTGGGAGTTTGTGCCAGATGTTGGAGTGTCTGTGGGAGTTTGTGCCAGATGTTGGAGTGTCTGTGGGAGTTTGTGCCAGATGTTGGAGTGTGTCTGTGGAGTTTCTGCCAGATGTTGGAGTGTGTCTGTGGAGTTTGTGCCAGATGTTGGAGTGTCTGTGGGAGTTTGTGCCAGATGTTGGAGTGTCTGTGGGAGTTTGTGCCAGATGTTGGAGTGTGTCTGTGGAGTTTCTGCCAGATGTTGGAGTGTGTCTGTGGAGTTTGTGCCAGATGTTGGAGTGTCTGTGGAGTTTCTGCCAGATGTTGGAGTGTCTGTGGGAGTTTGTGTCAGATGTTGGAGTGACTGTGGGAGTTTCTGCCAGATGTTGGAGTGACTGTGGGAGTTTCTGCCAGATGTTGGAGTGACTGTGGGAGTTTCTGCCAGATGTTGGAGTGTCTGTGGGAGTTTCTGCCAGATGTTGGAGTGACTGTGGGAGTTTCTGCCAGATGTTGGGGTGACTGTGGGAGTTTCTGCCAGATGTTGGAGTGTCTGTGGGAGTTTCTGCCTGTTAATCCAGAGCCAGCTGTTCTGTCACTGATGTCTGTAAAGGCAGACTGCATGGCTACCTGCTGGAGGTTTTACACCTGTGGCAGCGGGACTGAATGACACACCTGGATTCAGTCGTTAACAGGTGTGGCCCAGTACTTTTGTCTCTACCGTGTGTTTCCTCCACTTGAGTCAACTGATAATCTAATTTCAAAGGATTATGATGAATCCTGTTTGCTACGTTCCCATCGACAGAGAGCACATCAAACTATTTTCCATATGTTGTACTTGATACCAAACACAGAGTGTAACAGGACCAGTAAACGTCCCAGTTCAGCCCATCGCTGCAGAGCTCCACGTCCCAGTTCTCCCTGCCCAGTTTGGCGCCCGGCCGGGTCGCCTCATTGGTTTCATGTCATCACTGTGAGACACTTCCTCTGCTCTGCCTCACAGATCATGTCATGATGTGAGATCTCATGTGGGATTAGGGAATATGGTAATCTCATGACGAGGCTGGCTGTAAAGGCGTTTCAGGGACCGGATGTGATGTGATGTGTCTTTAACTCTTTAATGAGCACTTGGTCTTCAACACATTAGCACTTTCTCTCAAGGGTCTGCATGTGTGGTTTTAGATTGTTTTTTTAACTTAATTTATTTTTGTATGAATGTGTGTCGAGATGGCTGCTGCGAAAATGTAATTTCCTGTGAAGGATGAATAAAGTACTCATCATCATCATCATCATCATCATCATCATCATCATCATGAACTTTGTCTGTGGACTGTGTAACACGACTGGCTCGATCAGGCAGCCTTATCATAATCAGTAATATCAGATATTGATCCCTGAGGGGAAACTGGCAGTTGCTCAATTCTCAAAAGAAGAAACTATATGACAACAGGAAGAAATATGAAATATAAAAATAAGTTTTAAAGTGTGTGCATTATCTATAAAGTCTCTAAAGTGCTTAAATAAACAGTGTAAACAGTGTACAGTCCGTTCCCATGGAAACGCTGCAGTGCACGTTCCAGGCTGGGCGGCCCCACACTGCCCTCTAGTGTTCACTTATTAATACTGCAGTTTACATTTGACTCAGTACAGTTAGTAATGGGATCATTCCAGGGCTGCACCTGACACACACACACACACACACACACACACACACACACACACACACACACTGCAGCAGCACACGCTCTGTGTGGTTCTGCAGGTTTTATTCTGACTTGCATGTGACTTGTTTTCATGTTGATTATGTGTCCTCTATGCCATTTTTTCCCTAGGATGGCAAAGTCACATAGTGCGTGGTCATGGTGGCTCACTGTGTAAGGTTCAGGTTGTGGCTTAGATCAGGGAAACGCTGTAGACAATGAATGTAAGTCAGGTTCTTTGTTCCATCGCCGTCCTAGGAAAGGAAAACCTGCATCCCTTGCAATTCTGTAGTTAATTAATCCAGTTCATTGTAACATTAACATAATGTAATGTAAATGCCTTGTGTTATTGTCATATTGCAATGTTAAACATACAAAAACATAAATAAACATATAAAAACGCGCCTGCTCGACTTGAGGAACCTCGGGGGTCCACTCGGGGGTTTCTGAGGGACGAGCCGATTTGTTGACTCTCAGGGAGATAATGCTGTGCATATTTGTATTGTTACACACACACACACACACACACACACAAACACACACACACATTGTTGCTTCGAGGGAGAGGAAGACGATGATGAGGATGAAGATGACGAGGAGGACGAAGAGGATGGGGGAATGTGCCGAGCCCAGTAACACACAACCCAAACTGCAGTCCTGTGTGTGTGTGTGTGTGTGTGTGTGTGTGTGTGTGTGTACACACCTTGATGGAGGCTCCGGCGAAGCGGCTCAGCTGTTTGATGTGCTGTCCTTTCTTTCCGATGATCGCTCCCACCGCCTGGGCCGGGATGTAAACATGGACCGTCTCCTGCTCGGGAGCCTGCACACACACACACACACACACACACACACACACACACACACACACACACACACACACACACAGAACAATTACATATTCAGACGCCTGCAGCCTGGAGTTCAGCTTTGAGTATTTTAAAAAATACACTTATATAAAATTCATTATTCAAACTGGTGTTTATCTCAATCTGGAATGAAAGGTGGAACCAAGAACCTGACGGTGCTAAGAGGAATCCACCTCGCTGTGCAGAACCCATCCAAGACTGACCGCACTAAAAATAAAGGTTCTAACTGGAACCAAAACTTCTTCCAAGTGATGCCATACAAGAACCATCTTTGTTTCCTCAAAGAACCTTTTGGCCAAAGGTTTTTAAAGAACCATTCATGTAGATGGTTCTTTAAAGAACCATCAAAAAATTGTTCCTTAAAGAACCGTTTTAATAAAGTTCTTTGTGGGACCAGCTGGCTCAGTAAAGAACCTTTTTTAAATGGTTCTTCAGTAATGCTTCAGAATAAAAGCCACTCTGAGCATTTTAAATCAGATGACCGTGTGCAGGTTGAAAACCAACATGAACATGTTGTTGGCCGGTTCTCCACGTTCCTTGTTCGTATCGACAGGTGCACGTGCGTATCGACAGGTGCACGTGCGTATCGACAGGTGCACATGCGTATCGACAGGTGCACATGTGCTGAGATTTAGAAAATGTGTTTGAATATGTAAATTTATCATCAAAATGTGTGCAAATCTGTAAATGTGCATCCAGACCTGGAGACCTGGCTCACGTGTCACTGACCTCAGCTTGCTTTTTATGAATGAACACACACACACACACACACACACACACACGCTCTTACCCTGAAGGAGCCGTAGGGCGTGCCGGGCACCGAGTTTCCGGGCGGAGGGGGGGGCATGGTGGAGGAGGGGGGGAAGAGGCCGAGGGCTCCCAGGTTCAGCCCGGGGATCAGGTGGGTCTGTTGCTGCAGAGAGGAGCGCAGGTTAGAAACCACCTGGCAGCGCATGGACAGGTACAGACGAGTGTGTGTGTGTGTGTGTGTGTGTGTGTGCGTGTGTGTGTGTGTGTGTGTGTGTGTGTGTGTGCGTGCTCATGCAGGCTCACGTTCATAGCAGCGATGTCGTTGTCGTAGGCCTCTCGGACCTTCTTCATGATCTCCACCTCGGCCAGGCAGCAGGCCTCGATGGGACCTTTGACTGTGATGGTCCTCTCCGGATTATACAGAGTCAGGTCCTGCAGACTGGGGGGGTGGGGGAGGGGAGGATGAGGGGTGGGGGGTGGGTGGAGTCATTAGAGGAGTCATTAGTGATAATAATTAGAATTAGAATTTTAATTATCATAGGCAGAAGATGGTTCCTGTTCATACTCATCTCAGAAAAAAAAGGAAAAACCTGTGCAAACCCTCCACCCTCCACCTTTGATCCTTTGTATTGACTACATGAGTAATAATAATAATAATAATAATAATAATAATGACACTTTATTTGTATAGCACCTTTTATACAAGAATTGCAGCTCAAAGTGCTTCACAATAAAAAGAAGAACACTTGAAAACATTAAAATAAAACATTAAAAAGAATAAAACACAGCACGGGGTGGAGTTAAAAAAAGGGAAAAGGCTAAAGATGAGAACTTTGAAATCAAACAAAAGATGCAAATAAAACAATAAAAGACAACACAGTGTGGAATGAAACAGGAGCTCGTTAAAGGCTCGAGTGAAATCTTCTTTTAAACATATCTAGTGAGTAATGAAATGTATCTGCAGCATTCTGATAGGATAGAATATGAATGTATAAAACAGATGTATGTACATTGTGTAATTTAGAATGTCATTTCCATGAGCCTGTCAGTCTTGGTCCAACCTTCTGGATAATAATAATAATAATAATAATAACAATAATAATAATAATCTAGATAACGTGTAAGTGTCCACTCTCTCAGGTCCAGCTGTCCCGTCCACAGAGGAACAGAGCGACCAGCTCCTGGAGGCTCATGAGGACCCAAATAAAGAATAAAGAATAAAAAATGAAGAATAAAGAATAAATGCAGCTGAACAAAATGTTTGAGGTATTGTTTAGGCGCTGTTGCCATTTTTAAAAGCGACCTTTTAGCACCGGTATCTGAGAAATATAAATATAATAACCTCATGGTTCTCCAATGTTCTGCAGGTTCTGCCTGTGAGCTCCGGTCTGCTGCACCGGCCTGCGTGGTCTCGTGCCACTAAAAGCTCCAATAAAGTCTTCATCTGGACGTCAGAGGGCCGGTGTGTGTGTGTGTGTGTGTGTGTGTGTGTGTCTTACGGGGAGATGGTGATCTTGGTGTCTGTGTCCTGTTCGACCTTCTTCAGGTTGCGTCCCTCCTTCCCGATCAGGCGGCCGACAAAGTTGTTGTGCGCCAGGATCTTCAGGGGAACCTCGTCGGCCCTGCAGGAACACGGCACAGACGTTCCGGGCTTAAAATCTTTTAATCTGGATTATTGTTTTCTTCTGAAAAGGCCCCTAAATCTCCCACATGCGCTTCCCTGACCCAAACACTGGTTGTGTCCTGGTGCAGGTGAGCGTGCGCGCGGCGTGCTCGGCTCTTACGTCTTGGTGTCCTTGGCCTCCTGGTGCATGATGTCCAGGATCATGCGGCAGGCGGCCGAGCAGCCCTCCGGCGTCGAGTGGATGCTGATCGGCTTCTCGGCGGCGCCTGCGTTCTCCTTGCGGTGCACGTCGATCCTGCGGCGAGCACAAATCACAGCATGATGAAACAGAGACGGTCAGGACGCCGTGAGAGGTCCAGCACGTGAAAGGCAGCGAGAGGAAAGAAGGCAGTGTGGTCGAAATGTGCTGGTTAAAGGAATATTCCAACATTTTGGGCCAAATCCTCTTTTCCCGAGACTTTCAGTCAGAAGACTTTTCCCCAGACTGAGAAGAAATGTTGGATAAGATTTTCACCTCTGGACGTCCAGCCCACATGATCCGCTGTGTGAATCAGACAGCCTCAGAGCTGCTGTTACTCTGATGGAGCCAGGCTAATGACTCCTATAGACTTCAAGTCTTTATGCTAAGCTAACAGGAAATGCTAACCATAGGAACTGAACCGGTGGACGTCCAGAGGAGAAAATGGTCTCAGTCTGGAGACGTTGGTAAAAGGGGATTGTGCGTAAAATGTTGGGGTGTTCCCTTAAGCCATTCACACCCCTAAAACACACACACACACACACACACACACACACACACACACACACACACCAGCCACTCACTTGCTCTGTGTCTGCTTGGTGATGTTGCGGATGGTCGCTCCCTCCTTGCCGATGATCGCTCCGACGTACTGCGTGGGCACCAGCAGCCTCAGCGGGATGTCGGCGTGCTGGTATTTGGAGGGCATCCCGGAGCCGGGGGACCCGCCGCGGGGGCCTCCGCGGGGCCCGTAACCGGGGCGGCGGCCGTTATCGGGCCCCCGCTGGCCCTCCAGCTCGGAGGTCTCATCAGGGATGTAGGAGACGCGCAGGGCGTTGTTCTCAAACTGGTACCCGTTCAGCTTCTGGATGGCTCTGACGGGGACAGAGGGCAGCCAGGTGAGACTCAGGCAACGGCCTGCAGGTGGCACTGCAGCTGTGGGGGGGTTGGGGGCTCGATTTGCCCCCCCACCCATTGCCCCCTTCCCCTGTAACTGTTACACCCTGAGATACCTGTGATGACTGAGGCTTAAGATAGTGATTTACTATGAGAAATCTGAAAAATATAACTGTTAATACTATTTCTTATTATATCTTACACAATTAAAGTTAATTACATATATAAAAAAAAAAAAAAAAAAAAAAAAAAAGAACTTATAAGTGACTTGGAGACTTCTACAACATGGGATTAGGGCACAAAAAAAAAATTCAGAGCCAGGCGAGGGCAGGGGGTAGTATTCTGAGAAAAAAATTTTCAAGATTACAGTCACAAATTTATGAGATTGTTTTTTTTCGTCCGAGGCTCCACCTGTGCTGCCCCCTGCTGGCCGTGTCTCAGGCCTGCAGCTGATCACCTCGGCAGATTCTACTTTGCAGTGGATTTAGGAAAAAGGAGATCCTGCTGATTTTAGTGATTCTGGGCTCAAACCAGCAGGATCTCCTTCTGACTGAATTCCACAGGAGAACAACAACTAGTTTCCCAGTTTTTTCTTGAAAATTTTTGTAATTCTACCACTTTAATCTCAGAAAATTTCAATTATTTTCTGTAAATTTGTGACTTTATAATCTCAGAATTTTGTTCTCATAAATCTGAGTGTTTTCTTGTAAATTTACAACTTTAATCTCAAAATTTATTTTTCCCCCCTAGAAAATTAGTTCTTGCGCAGAACTCTGGTGGATTTCATAACAACGCTGCGGGCTCCATCAGTAACGTGGCTCGGCCTCCATGTTTGTTCAAATCCATCAGGCACCCGACAGAACATCAACATGTAGTTGGAATGTAAGTTATAGATTATTGATGTTCTACTGAGATCTTGTTGATATGTAACTTTTCTATCAGCTGACGTTCTGCTGAACATCTACAGAGAACACGAGCATGTTCTGGTGAATCCAACAAGAACATGTGCAGTCTCAGCTGCAGTTGCACTACACGGCCACTAGATGTCAGGCGTGGCGTGTAGAAACACACACACACACACACACACACACACACACACAGCTTTTCCAGGTGGATAATGGAGCAGCCAGGTGAGTTCCTGTTGTGTCTCTGCTCTGCAGGACTGAAGCTGTTAGAACATCCAGCTGCTCACCTGGCCGCTCGGCCTGCAGCTCACCTGCTCTGCAGACCAGCTGCTGGCATTCCAACAGCGATTATTTTAAATAAAACACTGATAAAATATTTCCTCATTTTTCATGATTTTTTTTGTGTTACAATTTTCAAATGATAAAAAATGTCTCATTTTGGAATGAAGCTTTCCAAAAAAAAAAGGGAAGAAAAAACAAGAAAACAAAAAGAAACAACCAACAACTTTTAAAAATGTATTCATACAGCACAAAGAGGTTCCGTGTTAACGAATGAAAGGTTCCATGTGGCATCAGGAAAGGTTCTAGAGGTTCTGTCTGTCACCAAAAAGGATCCATAAAGCAACAGCCACAGCAAAAAAAAAAAAACGACACCAAAAGAGGTTCTCCACAGAACCGATACAGTGGTTTTTGGTGCCGTTCCAAAAATGGGTCTAAAAACTGCAGGTTCCAATGAAATTCCTCCAAGAACCAAATGTTGCTCAAAGAACCTTTTGTCCTCCTGTTTTATAACTTTTTATCCGTTGGTGATGGTTGGAGGAACCCTCACTGCTCAAAGGGTTCTGACAGTCACTGCACTCCTCCAGGTTCCTCCAGGAACCTTGTTCACTGTGAGGAACCTCCTGTATTTAACCCTATGAAGCCGTTTGTATCATATATGATGCACATTTTCAATTCTGTTTTTTGTTTTCAGTTTAATCAATACTTGACCAAAATCCTGTTGTATACCTTTGAACTCTTCCCCTGTTCACCCTGGACCATTGGCACCTCAAGTACATATCATATATCAGACACCAGAAAGATAGTGTAATAACATATTTTTTGATT
Source organism: Myripristis murdjan (assembly GCF_902150065.1). Lineage (NCBI taxonomy): Eukaryota > Metazoa > Chordata > Actinopteri > Holocentriformes > Holocentridae > Myripristis > Myripristis murdjan. The sequence goes on along the minus strand of NC_043987.1, from coordinate 34,820,347 downwards.
TATATATTTTATTGTTATTATATTATTATATTGATATTATTATGTTATTGTTATAGGACTAAATAAAGGGTTCAATTTCAAAAAAATTGGAATTTTCTGCCAATTCTTTCATAGTTCAGGCTTTATAGGGTTAAGGGTGTTCTTGAAGCAACTTTAAATTCCCTTATTAGGTTCCTTTTTGAACCATGAAGAAAAACAACATGAAAAAAAAAAAAAAAACAGTTTGGGGAGCTTAATAAAAGGAGGGGATAATCAAAGGAAAAATGATTGACAGTCCATATAAACCAGTGGGAGAACCTCATAATAACAATAATAATAACAGTGATAATAATGACGATAATAATTATAAAATAATAGTAATCATAATTAGAAAATATGTGATATGTTGCATAAAAAACATTTCTGTAAAGGACAGAAAGAAACCAGGTTCTGCATGGCACTGAAAAGGCTAAGAGAACCCTAAAACATCTGACGGCACCGAAAAGAGACCATCCAAAAAAAAAGTTCTGTTCTGTTTAGCTCGTCCACACATGGAGGAGCAGAAGTTCCACCAGGCAGCAGCTGAGGAACACAAGGTGACCACGGAGAACCTCACCAACACATCCCACTGTACTGCCGTGGAACGTTTCACAAAAACACAATCCTGTCAGAGGAACCGCCGAGCAAGGCAGTTAGAAAAGACAAAAACCTGCTATAAAAATATTCTATATTAATATTTTCTCATTTTCAGTGAGTTTTTTTAAATTGTCTGTTCTGATCACAACTAGCAAATATTAACTTATTTTCAGAATATTAACCCTTTAAAAGCCACTTCTGTATTTGATGTCACTATATTTGAAAAAAAAAAAAAAAAAAATATATATATATATATATATATATATATATATATACAGAGAGAGAGAGAGAGAGAGAGAGAGAGAGAGAGAGAGAGAGAGATAGATAGATAGATAGATAGATAGATAGATAGATTATTACAGTATGTATAATTTTTTTTAAAAAATGAAGTATTTTTCATATACTAACTGCAAAGTGGATTTTTTTTTTTTTTTTTTTGTAATGATTACAGTCTTGTACATGACAGACGAGGAGAAGGAGGAGGAGGAGGAGAACCAGCAGCAGAGGAGGAGGAGGAGGAGGAGGAGGAGGAGGAACTTACTGTCTGGCGTGCTCCCGGGTTCCGTACGTGACGTTCACCACGGCCGTCTCGCTCTCTGTGTTCACTGAGAAACACACAGAACATCTCCAATGCATCTGTTCTCTGCAGGTTCTAACTGGAACACCCGTTAGCCTCCACACAGAAAAACAACGGTTCTGAAACGCTTCCTCAAAGGACGGTGGGGTTCCATGAAGAACCATCAACCACTTAAGGAATCCCTTTATTTAGTGATGGTTACTCATGTGGGGAAAAAAACCTTGAAAAGGTTCTTCAAGGAAAGGTTCTTCATTGAACCAGCTGGATCCATCAAGAACTATTGTCTTTTTTTTCTTTTCTTTTTCTTTTTCTTTTTTTTTTTTTTAAAAGGTTCTTTAGAGAACACTTTTGTGGTTAGAGTTCTTGGACCATTTCTGGTTCCTTTTGATGGCTCCAAAGCAGTTTAGGAGATTCTTTGAAGAGCCATCTAAAGAAATGGTTCCTTGGTCTGAAAGGTTCTTTATGGAATCAGAAATGGTTCTCCTGCAGGAACACTCTGAAGAACTATTTTCGATTCCAATAGGCACCTTTATTTTTTTTTTCTTTAAGAAATGAGAATTAACTCTCCTAAATTCTTTTGTACCTCTGTTCTCATGTTCTCATGGCTCCTTGAGGAACATTTGAACCATTTAAAGAAATTCTACTGAGGTGCTCTTAAAAAAGGTGGGGAAAAGGGGAAAAAGGTTCTCCATGGTCTTAAAGGCTCCCTGTGGAACCAGAAAAGGTTCTGCGATGGCAGCTCTCTCAACAGCCATTTGTGGTTCCAGTTGGCACCTTTATTTTTCTGTGTGGTTCCTGGGTTCCACATCCACTCAGTGTCACTTTATCAGCTCCACCCGTACAATCTAATCTAATCTAATCTAATCCAGTCTAATCCAGCTGCTGTGCCCTAAAGTTTCCTCTCCTGCTGCCTATAATGCTCAGCTTGTCTTGTTGTCACGGTAACAGAGGTGTTCATTCACTTCTGTGTTTGGCATTGAGCTCATAGTTAGTGCTGCACTTTACTGACAGCTGTTTCCACTATTCTGTCCCCCCTCATTGTATATAAATAAGGAGGACAAAAAACTAGAAACCCCTCTCAGTATAATGCAGTCCAGTAGCAGACCTGCAAACTACAACCTCAGTAATAAACACAGAATTAAAGAGACACATTCTGCACAATGTCAACACAAACTGAACATTATAAACTCTGTTAAAAGGTAGAGTTTATGGCAGAGCTGCTGTCAGACTGAGGGAGGGACGCTGAGTGTAGAAATAATAAAAATTAAACTTCAAAATAAAACAATAAATTGTCCAACAGAAAGCAGAAAATGTTACCAAGCAACTAAAAATAAAAACAAAAGGAAAACAACATTTTCTCCCCCTCTGTAAATCCCTCATTAAACATTAAACACCTCATTACAGCGTTGTGTGCTGTAGCTTTTGTTTTGAAAAGTAAAGTTTGTTCATGAAACTGTTCTCTTCCTGAGGTCAGGAGCTGCAGTTTTTTATTTTATTTATTATTATTATTATTATTATTATTATTATTATTATTATTATTTCTGCTTTTTTCTCTTTTTTAAATTGTTGAAGAAAATCTCCTGATATTTCGTCATATTTCGATCAACAACAGGTGATCTGATGCCTTACCTTGCTCACAGTTCTCCACGGTTCCATACTGGGCCAGCAGACCATCCAGCACCTGGCAGAACACAGAACACAGAACCAGGTCAGCTCACACACACACACACACACACACACACACACACATATAAAATGTAACTTCCTGGAGTTTGTGATTTCTTTCTTTTATTTCGTTTGCTTCTGTCTGTTTCTGTGGTGGTGTTCAAAGTGTGGTCCGGGGGCCCCCAGGGGTCCCTGAGGGTCCTTCAGAGGCCCCTCAGGTTAATGTCACTTTAATTCAATTCAATAGAAACTCTAAGAATTAAACAAACAAAAAAAATATGTGAGATGAACAGTTTTTTTTTTTAACACTGGTGTCATGTTAAAGAAAAAAGTTGTGAGAGGACAAAAACCTGATATAAAAATATTCTATATTAATCTTTTTTTAATTTTCAGTGAGTTATTTTTTTAAATCAACATCAGTTCTGATCACAACCAGCAAATATTCACTTATTTT